>NW_025764973.1:0-313159 GCF_003918875.1 Haliotis rubra | reverse complement strand
CACATTGTACTGTCCTTGTCACACATTGTACTGTCCTTGTCACACATTGTACCGTCCTTGTCACACATTGCAATTTACCTTTGTCACACATTGTACCCGTCCCGTCACACACCACATTTGTACATTGTCCCAAGAACTGTCACACATTAATTGCACTGTACTTGTCGCACATTGCACTTAATCCTGTCACACATTGTACTGTCCTTGTCACACATTGTACTTGTCCTTGTCACACATTCCACTGTACCTTGTCACACATTGTACTCGTCCTTGTCACACTCATTGTCACACATTGTACTGTCCTTTGTCACACATTGTACCGTCCTTGTCACACATTGCACTGTCCTTGTCACACATTGTAATTGTCCTTGTCACACATTGTCACCTGTCACACACTGTAATTGTCCTTGTCACACATTGACTTGTCACACATTGTACTGTCCTTGTCACATTGCACTGTCCTTGTCACACATTGTACTGTCCTTGTCACACATTGCATTGTACCGTCCCCGCCACACATTGTACTGTACTTGTCACCGATTGTACTTGTCCTTGTCACACATTTTACTGTCCTTGTCACACGTTTTATTGTCCTTGTCACACATTGCACTGTCCTTGCACATTGTAATTGCACTGTTCTTGGTCACACATCTAACTGTCCTTGTCACACATTGTACTGTCCTTGTCACACATTTAACTATCCTTGTCACACATTGTACTGTCCTTGTCACACACCGCACTGTCACTGTCCCTCGTCACACATTGTACTGTAATTCTACTTGTCACACATTTTACTGTTCTTTTGTCAGCATATTGTACTGTCCCTTGTCACATTGCACTGTACTTGTCACACATTGCACTGTCCTTGTCACACATTGTACCTGTCCTTGTCACACATTGCACTGTCCTTGTCACACACATTGTACCGTCCTTGTCGCACATTGTAACTGTACTTGTCACACATTGCACTACCCTTGTCACACATTGTAATTGTCCTTGTCACACACTGTAATTGTCCTTGTCACACATTGTAACTGTCCTTTTCACACATTGTACTTGTCTCACGCCACACATTGCACTATACTAATTCTGTCACACATTGCACTTGTCCTTGTCACACATTTTACTGTCCTTGTCACACGTTTTATTGTCCTTTGTCACACATTGCACTGTCCTTATTGTCACACATTGTACTGTAACTCTTGTCACACATTTAACTGTCCCTTGTCACACATTGCACTGTCCTTGTCACACATTGTAACTATCCTTTGTCACACATTGTACTGTCCTTGTCACACACATTGTCAATTGTCCTCGTCACACATTGTACTATACTTGTCACACATTTTACTGTTCTTTGTCACACATTGTACTGTCCTTGTCACACATTGCACTATTCTTGTCACACATTCCACTGTACTTGTCACACACATTTTACTGTCCTTGTCACATTGTACTTGTCCTTGTCACACATTGCACTATACTTGTCACACATTCCACTGTAGTTGTCACACATTTTACTGTCCTTGTCGCACATTCTACTGTCCTTGTCACACATTGCACTGTACTTGTCACACACATTTTACTGTTCTTGTCACACACATTGTACTGTCCTCCACTTCTCACACATTGTACTTGTCATTTTGTCACATTGTACTATACCTTGTCACACATTCCACTGTAATTTGTCCTTGTCACACATTGCACTATACTTGTCACACACTGTAATGTACTTGTCACACATTGTACTGTCCTTGTCACATTATTGCACTGTACTTTGTGTCACACATTGTGTACTGTGCTTGTCACTGATTGCACTGTACTTTGTCGCACATTGTACTCTACTTGTCACACATTGTCCTGTACACATTGTACCGTACTTGTCACACATTGCACTGTAATTTGTCACACACATTGCACTGTACTTGTCACACATTGTACTTAAATACTCTGTCACACATTGCACTGTAATTCTTGTCGCACACTTGCACTGTACTTTGTCACACATTGTACTGTACTTGTCACACATTGTACTGTCCTTTTGACACATTCCACAGTACTTGTCACACATTGCACTGTACTTGTCACATATTGCACTGTACTTGTCACACATTGTACTGTCCTTGTCACACATTGCACTGTCCTTGTCACACATTGTACTGTCCCTGTCACACATTGTATTGTCCTTGTCACACACTGTACTGTCCTTGTCACACATTGCACTATATTTGTCACACATTGCACTGTACTTGTCACACATTTCATTGTCCTTGTCACACATTGTACTGTCCTTGTCACACATTGCACTGTCCTTGTCACACATTGTACTGTCCTTGTCACACATTGTACTGTCCTTGTCACACATTGTACTTGTCACTTGTCACCACATTGTCACACTGTAAATTCCTTGTCACACATTGCACTGTCCTTGTCACACATTGTACTGTCCTTGTCACACATTGTACTGTCCTTGTCACACATTGCACTGTACTTGTCACACATTGTACTGTCCTTGTCACACATTGCACTGTCCTTGTCACACATTGCACTGTCCTTGTCACACATTGCACTGTACTTGTCACACGTTGTAATTGTCCTTGTCACACATTGCACTGTCCTTGTCACACATTGACTGTCCTTGTCACACATTGTACTGTCCTTGTCACACATTGTACTGTCCTCGCCACACATTGCACTGTACTTGTCACACATTGATTGTACTTGTCCTTGTCATCACATTTTACTGTCCTTGTCACACGTTTTATTGTCCTTGTCACACATTGCACTGTGCTTGCCACACATTGCACTGTTCTTGTCACACATTTTAACTGTCCCTGTCACACATTGTACTGTCCTTGTCACACATTTAACTATCCTTGTCACACATTGTACTGTCCTTGTCACACATTGCACTGTCCTCGTCACACATTGTACTATACTTGTCACACATTTTACTGTTCTTGTCACACATTGTACTGTCCTCGTCACACATTGCACTATACTTGTCACTGATTGCACTGTCCTTGTCACACATTGTACTGTCCTTGTCACACATTGCACTGTCCTTGTCACACATTGTACTGTCCTTGTCGCACATTGTACTGTACTTGTCACACATTGCACTACCCTTGTCACACATTGTACTGTCCTTGTCACACACTGCACTGTCCTTGTCACACATTGTACTGTCCTTGTCACACATTGTACTGTCCTCGCCACACATTGCACTATACTTGTCACTGATTGCACTGTCCTTGTCACACATTTTACTGTCCTTGTCACACGTTTTATTGTCCTTGTCACACATTGCACTGTGCTTGTCACACATTTAACTGTCCCTGTCACACATTGCACTGTCCTTGTCACACATTGTACTATCCTTTGTCACACATTGTACTGTCCTTGTCACACATTGCACTGTCCTTGTCACACATTGCACTATACTTGTCACACATTTTACTGTTCTTGTCACACATTGTACTGTCCTCGTCACACATTGCACTATACTTGTCACACATTCCACTGTACTTGTCACACATTTTACTGTCCTTGTCGCACATTGTACTGTCCTTGTCACACATTGCACTGTACTTGTCACACATTTTACTGTTCTTGTCACACATTGTACTGTCCTCGTCACACATTGCACTATACTTGTCACACATTCCACTGTACTTGTCACACATTGCACTATACTTGTCACACATTGCACTGTACTTGTCACACATTGTACTGTCCTTGTCACACATTGTACTGTACTTGTCACACATTGCACTGTACTTGTCACACATTGCACTGTACTTGTCACACATTGTACTGTACTTGTCACACATTGCACTGTACTTGTCACACATTGTACTGTACTTTGACACATTGCACTGTACTTGTCACACATTGTCCCCTGTCCTGTCACATTGTACTTGTCTGTACTTGTCACACATTGTAATTGTACTTGTCACACATTGTACTTGTACCTTGTCACACATTGTAATTGTCCTTGTCACACATTGTGCACTGTCCTTTTGACACATTCCACAGTACTTGTCACACATTGCACTGTACTTGTCACATATTGCACTGTACTTGTCACACATTGTACTGTCCTTGTCACACATTGCACTGTCCTTGTCACACATTGTACTGTCCCTGTCACACATTGTATTGTCCTTGTCACACACTGTACTGTCCTCGTCACACATTGCACTATATTTGTCACACATTGCACTGTACTTGTCACACATTTCATTGTCCTTGTCACACATTGTACTGTCCTTGTCACACATTGCACTGTCCTTGTCACACACATTGTCCACTGTCCTTGTCACACATTGTAATTGTCCTTGTCACACATTGCACTGTCCTTTGTCACACATTGTACTGTCCTGTGTCACACATTGTACTGTCCTTGTCACACATTGTACTGTCCTTGTCACACATTGTACACTGTCCTTGTCACACATTGTACATTGCACTGTACTTGTCACACATTGTACTGTCCTTTGTCACACATTGCACTGTCCTTGTCACACATTGTACTGTCCTTGTCACACATTGCACTGTCCTTGTCACACATTAATACTTGTCCTTGTCACACATTGTACTGTACTTTGTCACACATTGTACTGTCCTTGTCACACACTGTAATGTCTTGTCACACATGTCACTGTCATTGTCACTGTACTGTTTGTCACACATTGTACTGTCCTTGTCACACATTGTTTACACATGTCACACATTGTACTGTCCTTGTCACACACATTGTACTTGTCCTTGTCACACATTGTACTGTCCTTGTCACACACATTGTACTGTCCTTGTCACACATTGTACTGTCCTTGTCACACATTGTAATTGTGTCCTTGTCACACATTGTAACTGTACACATTTGTCACACACATTGTAACTGTCCTTGTCACACATTGTACTGTCCTTTGTCACACATTGCACTGTCCTTGTCACACATTCCACTGTCCTTGTCACACATTGCACTGTCCTTGTCACACATTGTACTGTACTTGTCACACATTGTTCTGTCCTCACACATTGCACTGTACTTGTCACACATTGTACTGTCCTTGTCACACATTGTACTGTCCTTGTCACACATTGTACTGTCCTTGTCACACATTGTACTGTCTACTTGTCACACATTGTACTGTCCTTGTCACACATTGTACTGTACTTGTCACACATTGCACTGTACTTGTCACACATTGTACTGTCCTTGTCACACATTGCACTGTCCTTGTCACACATTGTACTGTCCTTGTCACACATTGCACTGTCCTTGTCACACACATTGTACTGTCCTTGTCACACATTGCACTGTACTTGTCACACATTGTATTGTCCTTCTCATGCAAAGCATTGTACTTGTCACACATTGTACTGTCCTTGTTACACATTGCACTGTACTTGTCACACATTGTACTCTCATTGTAACACATTGTATAGTCCTTCTCACACATTTTACTGTCCTTGTCACACGTTTTATTGTCCTTGTCACACATTGCACTGTCCTTGTCACACATTCCACTGTTCTTGTCACACATTGTAACTATCCCTGTCACACATTGCACTGTCCTTGTCACACATTGTAATTGTCCTTGTCACACATTGCACTGTACTTGTCACACATTGTACTGTCCTTGTCACACATTGTACTGTCCTTGTCACACATTGTACTGTCCTTGTCACACATTGTACTGTACTTGTCACACATTGCACTGTACTTGTCACACATTGTACTGTCCTTGTCACACATTGCACTGTCCTTGTCACACATTGTACTGTCCTTGTCACACATTGTACTGTCCTCGCCACACATTGCACTATACTTGTCACTGATTGCACTGTCCTTGTCACACATTTTACTGTCCTTGTCACACGTTTTATTGTCCTTGTCACACATTGCACTGTCCTGGCCACACATTGCACTGTTCTTGTCACACATTTAACTGTCCCTGTCACACATTGCACTGTCCTTGTCACACATTGCACTGTCCTTGTCACACATTTAACTATCCTTGTCACACATTGTACTGTCCTTGTCACACATTGTACTGTCCTCGTCACATTGCACTATACTTGTCACACATTTTACTGTTCTTGTCACACATTGTACTGTCCTCGTCACACATTGCACTATACTTGTCACACATTCCACTGTACTTGTCACACATTTTACTGTCCTTGTCACACATTGTACTGTCCTTGTCACACATTGCACTGTACTTGTCACACATTGTACTGTCCTTGTCACACATTGCACTGTACTTGTCACACATTGCACTGTACTTGTCACACATTGCACTGTACTTGTCACACATTGTACTCTACTTGTCACACATTGCACTGTACTTGTCACATATTGCACTGTACTTGTCACACATTGCACTGTACTTGTCACACATTGTACTATACTTGTCACACATTGCACTGTACTTGTCGCACATTGTACTGTACTTGTCACACATTGTACTGTACTTGTCACACATTGCACTGTCCTTGTCACACATTGCACTGTACTTGTCACACATTGCACTGTACTTGTCACATATTGCACTGTACTTGTCACATATTGTACTGTACTTGTCACACATTGTACTGTCCTTGTCACACATTGCACTGTCCTTGTCACATATTGTACTGTCCTTGTCACACATTGTACTGTCCTTGTCACACATTGTACTGTCCTTGTCACACATTGTACTGTCCTTGTCACACATTGCACTATACTTGTCACACATTGCACTGTACTTGTCACACATTTCATTGTCCTTGTCACACATTGTACTGCCCCTGTCACACATTGTATTGTCCTTGTCACACACTGTACTGTCCTCGTCACACATTGCACTATATTTGTCACACATTGCACTGTACTTGTCACACATTCCACTGTCCTTGTCACACATTGTACTGCCCTTGTCATACCTTGCACTGTCCTTGTCACACATTGCACTGTCCTTGTCACACATTGTACTGTCCTTGTCACACATTGCACTGTACTTGTCACACATTGCACTGTACTTGTCACACATTGTACTGTCCTTGTCACACATTGCACTGTCCTTGTCACACATTGTACTGTCCTTGTCACACATTGCACTGTACTTGTCACACATTTTACTGTTCTTGTCACACATTGTACTGTCCTTGTCACACATTGCACTGTCCTTGTCACACATTACACTGTCCTTGCCACACATTGCACTGTACTTGTCACACATTGCACTGTACTTGTCACACATTGTACACTGTCCTTGTCACACATTGTACTGTCCTTGTCACACATTGCACTGTCCTTGTCACACATTGTACTGTCCTTGTCACACATTGCACTGTCCTTGTCACACATTGTACTGTCCTTGTCACACATTGCACTGTCCTTGTCACACATTGCACTGTATTTGTCACACATTGTACTGTCCTTGTCACACATTGCACTGTCCTTGTCACACATTGTACTGTCCTTGTCACACATTGTACTGTCCTCGCCACACATTGCACTATACTTGTCACTGATTGCACTGTCCTTGTCACACATTTTACTGTCCTTGTCACACGTTTTATTGTCCTTGTCACACATTGCACTGTGCTTGCCACACATTGCACTGTTCTTGTCACACATCTAACTGTCCCTGTCACACATTGCACTGTCCTTGTCACACATTTAACTATCCTTGTCACACATTGTACTGTCCTTGTCACACATTGCACTGTCCTCGTCACACATTGTACTATACTTGTCACACATTTTACTGTTCTTGTCACACATTGTACTGTCCTCGTCACACATTGCACTATACTTGTCACACATTCCACTGTACTTGTCACACATTTTACTGTCTTTGTCACACATTGTACTGTCCTTGTCACACATTGCACTGTCCTTTTGACACATTCCTCTGTACTTGTCACACAAAGCACTGTCCTTGTCACACATTCAACTGTTCTTGTCACACACTGTACTGTCCTTGTCACACATTGCACTATACTTGTCACACATTTTACTGTCCTTGTCACACATTCCACTGTACTTGCCACACATTGCACTGTCCTTGTTACATTGTATTGTCCTTGTCACACATTGCACTGTCCTTGTCACACATTGTACTGTCCTTGTCACACATTGTTCTGTCCTTGTCACATTGAACTGTCCTTGTCACACATTGCACTGTCCTTGTCACAATTGCACTGTACTTGTCACACATTGCACTATACTTGTCACACATTTTACTGTCCTTGTCACACATTCCACTGTCCTTGTCACACATTGTATTGTCCTTGTCACACATTGCACTGTCCTTGTCACACATTGTACTGTCCTTGTCACACATTGTACTGTCCTTGTCACATTGCACTGTCCTTGTCACACATAGCACTGTCCCTGTCACACATTGTACTGTCCTTGTCACACATTGTACTGTCCCTGTCACACATTGTACTGTCCTTGTCACACATTCCACTGTACTTGTCACACATTCCACTGTTCTTGTCACACATTGCACAGTTCTTGTCTCACCTTGGGGTAATTGGGTAGCCTAGAGGTTAAAGCATTCGCTCATCATGCTGAAAACCCGGGTTCGATTTCCCAGATTAGTAGAATGTGTGAAGCCCATTTCTGGTGTCCCCCGCCATGATATTGGTGGAATATTGCTAAAAGCGGCGTAAAACTAAACTCACTCACTCCTTTGACACACATCATGCCAAGCGGTCACTGCACTCGGTAACATGGCGCACAGTCCTTGTAACGAATAACGTTGATTTTTTCACCTAATAGGGAAACTGATACATGTGTCAAATGAGTGAAAGTTATTTTATCTTTGTGAAGAGGCATGTGTTGTCTATAACCAGGACATAGCTATGTATATAGTCATCCGCTGATAACGAATCTTATAGAAGATTACTCATAGAGCTATCTGTCCTGAAACTGGAGGATAACTTAGTAGATAGCGGGGATATGTTTACATGTCATTATCTAGCTGTTGTTCGTCCTGTCGACTCTCATCTACAGTAAACTGCATTTATTACGAACTGACCCGTGAAGGTCCGGGTTAGAATGATCCTTCAGTAACCCATGCTTGTCGTAAGAGGCGACTAAGGGGATCGGGTGGTCAGGCTCGCTGACTTGGTTGATACATGTCATCGGTTCCCATTTGAGCAGATCGATGCTCATGCTGTTGATCACTGGATTGTCTGGTCGAGACTCGATTATTTACAGAGCGCTGCCATATAGCTGGAATGTTGCCGAGAGCGGCGTTAAACTAAACTCACTCACTCACTAACAACGAACTGACGGATTTAACGAACTGGGCATTTTTAGCCACGGCCACTTGCTCTGTTTTAACCGAAATGCATATAACGAGCTACGGTTATAACGAATTAAAATAAGCGGCCGTCTTCAGTTTGGTGTAACCACAGTCTACTGTAACTAACCCGTGAAGGTCCGGGTTAGAATTGGTCTTCATCAACCCATACTTGTCGTATAAGGCGACTAACGGGATCGGGTGGTCAGGCTCTCTGATTTGGTTGACACCTGCCGTCGTATCCCAATTATGTACATCGATGGTAATGATGTTGATCACTGGATTGTGTGGTCCAGACTCGAATATTTACAGACCGCCGCCATATAGCTGGAACATTGCTGCGTGCGGCGTTAAACAAACCAAACTTAAATTACGCTTCAATACCGCTTCAATAAAACCAAGAAGCTACCATGGTGGCATCCTCGATAATCTCCAGGGTATACGTTACGATAACCCTGGATGCATCCACGGCTGGGGGCGATGAGTTTATTACCTCCCTTGGCTGGTTTTTTATCCAATCAGGTGCCTACGCTGGGTGGTTGAGCGTATTAATCACAACTCACTTTCGCATCTTTAATTATCTTACCGTTTAAACTTGGCAACACAATTGATGCAGAGGTACTCTGAAAGAAGTAGAAGGAGTTCTGTCATATAGTTTTTTAAAGTTTCAGATCTGTCAATTTGTCTTTATTATTTCCCAAAAAATCTGAGTAGCACTGCGAACAAGCCTTCCCGACTGCGACCGCTATCTTTGTTGACACTGGCAAGCTCGGTTGTAACGGCGGCTTAGCTGATTGGCTACTGTGAGAATGCGGAGCCAGCCAAGAAGGTAATAAAATCGTCGCCCCAAGCCGTGGATGCATCCAGGGTATAGTGGAGTTATCGTAACGTATACCCTGGAGATTATCGAGGATGCCATGGCGGTGCCTAACCCTGAAACATAATGGTCGCGAACCGGGATTTGAACCCACCGTCATTGGTTTGGGGCATTTGTGAGGAGTTCTGGGTGTGTGATTGAGAGAGTGTGAGATGGGCCGGGCGGCCAGGCAGCAAGGCGCGTTTGTTACCAAAATGCCTGTTCAATCCTAGCCCAGGGAATGACTGTACCTGGAAACATGAAGAGGACTCGACCTTACGACTGATTGAAGGATCGTTTGAATGTCGTCGGGGATTACCCAGTTATATCTTGCAACCAGTGATTTATCGGAAATTGGCCTATCAGTCAACATCCTATCTAGGTTCTGCAGAACATGTCTGGTGTTGACGGCTCCAAGACTCCCCTGCCCACCTCTTTAGGGTGAACCCGTGTAGACCTGGGTTAGAATTGGTCTTCAGCAACCCATGCTTGTTGTAAGAGGCGACTAACGGGATCGGGTGGTCAGACTCGTTGACTTCCTTGACACATGTGATCGTATCCCAATTGTTTGGATCGATGCTCATGATGTAGATCACTGGATTCCCATGCAGGTAATCGAACCCGGGTCATCGGTATAACAAGCGGACGATTTAACCACAAGGCTAACCAAAAGGCCTGTTCGGGTGGATAACCCAGGGGAATGGAAATGAGTATTGAAAGACGTATTGACTATGAAACATCCATGCCCTTTCAGATTTCTCGCTTCTGAAATACCATCCATTTTCTTCATCAGGCACATGAGATTCCTTCAAAAGATGCTTCGGTGTTTATACTCAAATCACTGATCGTTTTATAGCATGGTGATTATCTCTTCATAAACACAACACGTAGTCGAGGTAGACGTCTTTATTTCCTGTCAATACTCTTGGGAAAAACTACAAACACACTTTCAGAGAAAATTAACGACATATGTTTCATGGCCAATGTCATGGCCTTTGCTAACAATGGGAAATACAAAACAAGTGAAAAGCAAACAATGTTATTGTGACATTAAGTACACCATAGTCTTGAATATAATATTGCAAATTTTCTCTCCATACTACACACTAAATACAATGCTGTTTCATCGGTCAGTTGACCATTGTCTCAATGCTTCTCGCACATTAACGCAATTAACTGCAATACAACCAACAGGCGTCGATAGAAACTCTTTCCATGTAAGGGGCGGTGGGGTAGCCTAATGGTTAAAGCGTCCCCTCGACATGCTGAAGACCCGAGTTCGATTCCCCACATGGGTGCAATGTGTGAAGCCCATTTCTGGTGTCCCCCGCCGTGATATTGCTTGAATATTGCTAAAAGCGGCGTAAAACCATACTCACTCACTCACTTTCCATGTAAGACAATTATTCGACGAATATTACATAACGTACAGAGACACTGTAATACTGTTTGTCCATACTGTTTTAGTATGTGACGTCACATTTATTGGTCTGACGTTTATATGATGCCAGCGTCTCTGGCATCTTCCTCTCAGAACCAGGAGGGGCCACCAACTCCCCATCCTCTCCAGTTCCTCACCTCGTGAAGACACATCGCCTCCAGACTTCATCATGCTGACGATGAAGTTCCTCAGACAATGTTTGCATCCTTGGCCAGGGAGTAGAACGTGGAGTTTGTGTCTGCCAGGAGTGACGTAGGACTGGCGAACTCCACGATCTCTCCTGCTGACAGCACCATGATCCTGAAGGATGAAGACATTTCAACTTTTGGATATAAATGATTGAAGCTGTGATACTCGTTGCAAATTGTACCAGTCGACTACTGATCATGACAATCCACATGGAAAGCTGAGTCATCTTACCTCTGAATACTGACCTGTTATTGACTTGGACAGTGATCATTCTGGTGCTGTTGTGACGACCCACGTATCTGTCAGCCTGTGAGCTATAGTGATGGCCCACCCCTGTCATAGTCCAGGATAGTGTTCAGCCTGTGAGCTATAGTGATGACACACTCAACTGTCACTGTTCAGGATAGTGTTCAGCCTGTGAGCTATAGTGATGGCCCACCCCTGTCATAGTGCAGGATAGTGTTCAGCCTGTGAGCTATAGTGATGGCCCACCCCTGTCATAGTGCAGGATAGTGTTCAGCCTGTGAGTTATAGTGATGGCTCATCCCTGTCATAGTCCAGGATAGTGTTCAGCCTGTGAACTATAGTGATGACACATTTCACTGTCATAGTCCAGGATAGTGTTCAGCCCGTGAGCTATAGTGATGACACACCCCACTGTCATAGTCCAGGATAGTGTTCAGCCTGTGAGCTATAGTGATGGCCCACCCCTGTCATAGTCCAGGATAGTGTTCAGCCTGTGAGCTATAGTGATGACTCACCTGTCATAGTCCAGGATAGTGTTCAGCCTGTGAGCTATAGTGATGACTCACCTGTCATAGTCCAGGATAGTGTTCAGTCTGTGAGCTATATCGATGACTCACTTGTCATAGTCCAGGATAGTGTTCAGCCTGTGAGCTATATCGATGGCCCACCCCTGTCATAGTGCAGGATAGTGTTCAGCCTGTGAGCTATATCGATGACTCACCTGTCATAGTCCAGGATAGTGTTCAGCCTGTGTGCTATAGTGATGACTCACCTGTCATAGTCCAGGATAGTGTTCAGCCTTTGAGCTATAGTGATGACTCACCTGTCATAGTCCAGGATAGTGTTCAGCCTGTGAGCTATATCGATGACTCACCTGTCATTTTCCAGGACAGTGTTCAGCCTGTGAGCTATAGTGATGACTCACCTGTCATAGTGCAGGATAGTGTTCAGCCTTTGAGCTATAGTGATGGCTCACTTGTCATAGTCCAGGATAGTGTTCAGCTTGTGAGCTATAGTGATGACTCACCTGTCATAGTCCAGGATAGTGTTCAGCCTGTGAGCTATAGTGATGACTCACCTGTCATAGTGCAGGATAGTGTTCAGCCTGTGGGCTATATCGATGACTCACCTGTCATAGTCCAGGATAGTGTTCAGCATGTGAGCTATATCGATGATTCACCTGTCATAGTCCAGGATAGTGTTCAGCCTGTGAGCTATAGTGATGACTCACCTGTCATAGTCCAGGATAGTGTTCAGCCTGTGAGCTATAGTGATGGCCCATCCCTGTCATAGTCCAGGATAGTGTTCAGCCTGTGAGCTATAGTGATGACTCACCTGTCATAGTCCAGGATAGTGTTCAGCCTGTGAGCTATAGTGATGGCCCATCCCTGTCATAGTCCAGGATAGTGTTCAGCCTGTGAGCTATAGTGATGACTCACCTGTCATAGTCCAGGATAGTGTTCAGCCTTTGAGCTTTAGTGATGACTCACCTGTCATAGTCCAGGATAGTGTTCGGCCCGTGAGCTATATCGATGACTCACCTGTCATAGTCCAGGATAGTGTTCAGCCTGTGAGCTATAGTGATGACTCACCTGTCATAGTCCAGGTTAGTGTTCAGCCTGTGAGCTATAGTGATGACTCACCTGTCATAGTCCAGGATAGTGTTCAGCCTGTGAGCTATTGTGATGACTGTACAGTCACTGAAGGCGGTTCTGATGGTGCTCTGGATGAGGTCATCCGTCTCCATGTCAACAGCTGCCGTGGCTTCATCCAGGATCAGCACCTTCGTCCTCCTCAGCAGACTCCGAGCAAGACAGACCAACTGACGCTGTCCTACACTGGAATACAACACACGACAGTGACTCTGTTGTCATACGCTCCAGACTAGACATACCAACTGACGCTGTCCTACACTGGAATACAACACACGACAGTGACTCTGTTGTCATACGCTCCAGACTAGACAGACCAACTGACGCTGTCCTACACTGGAATACAACACACGACAGTGACTCTGTTGTCATACGCTCCAGACTAGACAGACCAACTGACGCTGTCCTACACTGGAATACAACACACTACAGTGACTCGGTTGTCAGACACTACTCCAAGCTGGGCAAGAGAACTGTCGAATAAACACCTTAACAAACAGGAGGTTGTGTACTTGAATACCGTTAAAAGCGGCGTGAACTCTCACACACACACTCACTCACTCATTACCTCACTCACTCACTCAGAGTGTGCCCGAGGAAGAAATGCATTCACTAACCTGAGATTGTGTCCACCCTCCTCACACTCGTGGAGCAGGCCCTCGCTCAGCCCTGACACAAAGCCCTTGAGGTGAGCTCTCTCCAGAGCCAGCCACAGATCCTCGTCACTGTGCTTCTCGAACGGATCCAGGTTCAGACGAAGAGTTCCGGAAAACAACATCGGATCCTGGTGAATGAGAACACATGTCTGGACCACCTCCGCATTGCGTCTAATGAGGGATAGCTGATTTCCTTTCACCAGTTTGTTAAAGCCAAAGAACTTGAGTATCTCTTAGAATGTAACACTTTCTTGTATTTATCTACAAGCCTCGAAAGAAGTGACTACCAGGATAGTGATCAGGCTTGCTGACCTGGGCCCTGTTCCTCAAAGCGATCGTAGCGCTAAAATGATCGTAACTCCCATACTTTAACATTGACTTACGACTGTCGGGGGCCCTGGTTGATGCATGCCACCATATCCCATTTGCGTAGATTGATGCTTACTCACTGGGTTGTTTGTCTAATACAGAGACCTTATTTATATCTGATATGGCAGCATCTATTTTTAATCTATTTATATTATTTATGTTACGGTTTATTTTCAGTTAAGAGGTGGTTTCATGTTCCTGTGGAAATAGTCCATTTCTGGTGTCCCCCGCCGTAATATTGCTGGAGTATTGTTAAAAGCGGCGTAAAACCATACTCACTCACATCTGTGGAAATGCCCATGCAGATCTATATCAGAACGACATTCAAGCTAAATCATGTATTTTGGAATACCATCACATGATCTGAAGTCATGAAGACATTTAATATCGTGACCTCATAATGATCATATTCATTACAGTGCATGTGTACCTGTGGTAGAATAGTGAGTCTGGACCTCAGATCGTGCAGCCCCATGTCAGCAATGTCGAGACCATCCACCAGGATACGGCCGTCATCTGCCTCCAGGATCCGAAACAACGCCAAGGTCAAGGACGACTTCCCTGCGCCAGTTCTCCCCACCACCCCGATCTGCAACAAGACAAATATCACATGGTTTTGTTTGTTTGTCGTTTAACGCCGCATTCAGAAATAGCTTAGCTATATGACGGCGGTCTGTAATTGAGTTTGGACCAGACAATCCACTGATCAACAACGTGAGTATCAATCACGCAGTTGGGCAACGATGTCATGTGTCAACCTTGTCAGAGAACCTGACCAACTGATCCCGTTAGTTATCTCTGACGACAAGCATGGGTTGCTGAAGACCAATTCTAACCCGGATCTTCACAGGAGACAAGCATGGGTTGCTGAAGACCAATTCTAACCCGGATCTTCACAGTAGACAAGCATGGATTGCTGAAGACCAATTCTAACCCGGATCTTCACAGGAGACAAGCATGGGTTGCTGAAGACCAATTCTAACCCGGATCTTCACAGGAGACAAGCATGGGTTGCTGAAGACCAATTCTAACCCGGATCTTCACAGTAGACAAGCATGGGTTGCTGAAGACCAATTCTAACCCGGATCTTCACAGGAGACAAGCATGGGTTGCTGAAGACCAATTTTAACCCGGATCTTCACAGGAGACAAGCATGGGTTGCTGAAGACCAATTCTAACCCGGATCTTCACAGGAGACAAGCATGGGTTGCTGAAGACCAATTCTAACCCGGATCTTCACAGGAGACAAGCATGGGTTGCTGAAGACCAATTCTAACCCGGATCTTCACAGTAGACAAGCATGGGTTGCTGAAGACCAATTCTAACCCGGATCTTCACAGTAGACAAGCATGGATTGCTGAAGACCAATTCTAACCCGGATCTTCACAGTAGACAAGCATGGGTTGCTGAAGACCAATTCTAACCCGGATCTTCACAGTAGACAAGCATGGGTTGCTGAAGACCAATTCTAACCCGGATCTTCACAGGAGACAAGCATGGGTTGCTGAAGACCAATTTAACCCGGATCTTCACAGGAGACAAGCATGGGTTGCTGAAGACCAATTCTAACCCGGATCTTCACAGTAGACAAGCATGGGTTGCTGAAGACCAATTCTAACCCGGATCTTCACAGGAGACAAGCATGGGTTGCTGAAGACCAATTCTAACCCGGATCTTCAAGGGTCAACATCCTGTAAAGAACAAATTTGTCTTAAGAAGAAAAAAAATAATGTCTACAAGAGTGTCCTGTACCTTCTCCCCGGGCTTGATGTCACAACTTATTCCCTTCAGGACCAGATCCAACTCAGGACGGTAGCGGATCTTCAGATTGTCAAACTTGATGTGACCTTTCTCCGGCCACTCAGGCGATGGTCTCTTGTCTTGAATCACCCAGGGAGCCTGCAAAATTGTGCAAACATATTTTGATTTTCAAAAGAAACACGAATTGGTAAACAAGCGAAAATGCTTCTATCAATACAGCTCCGCTAACAACAAACCATGCGGTGCATTTCTAAAGACGTCCTGTCATGAGAGTTGTATTGTTTCGCCCAGTGGTTAAAGTGTTTTCTGGTCCCACTGAAGGTTTAGGTTCTGTTCCACGTATGTGTGAAGTCCACTTCTAGTGTTCCCTGCGTTTGATCATAATCACTCATTTAGCTGTGTTTTTTTAAGCATGAAAACGTTAGTATTTACAGAAGAACTAAATTACCACGGTGTGGAACAATCACAAACAAGAACAGTTGCATATAAATCAGGGATAAAATTCAACATGGAAAGAATGCAGATATTTATGTGTAAGTGAGTGAGCATGGTTTAACGCCACGTAATATCATCGGCGTGATGAGCGAACGCTTTAACCACCAGGCCACCACACCGCCCCGCACGTGTAAGTAGTTGAAGAGTAAATATATTTCAGAAACCATTTTATTGTACTGTCACCTAGGTTTGTTTCTTGAATCTATATAAGAATCCAAATATATTTTCTGTATAAAACCGAACACGTTACAACAATGGGTCGTTGTGGCAACCAATCTAATTTTATCCAATACTTATGCAAAAAGTTTCAAACATTTTCTTCGCCAAATGTAGTTGCCCCTGCCGAACGATATCCCACTTCCACTCCCACTCCCAATAGCAAAGATGGTCTGTACTAGGAATCCCCTATTACCTCTGTCGGCAGTGACGTGTACTGCGCCATCCTTTCCACAGACACCACGTGCGCCTCCAACTCCGTCGTCATTATCACCATCATGATCAGACAGCCTGTCACCTAGCAACCACATCATGCATTAAATATTTAAAACATATACAATACAATCTACATAATTACAATGACATCTATGAATTTTAGTCGAGTTGTCACTGTTAATGAACCGTGAAGGAATTTGCTACATCTACGTGCGTGAGTGAGTGAGTGAGATTAGTTTTACGCCGTACTCAGCAATATTTCAGCATTATGGCACTGGTCTGCAAATAATCGAGTCTAGACCAGAAAATCCAGTGATCAACAGCAATGAGCATCGATCTACGCAGTTGGGATACGATGACACGTGTCAACCAAGCCAGTGATCCTGACCACCCAATCGCGTTAGTCGCCTCTTACGAAAAGCATGGTTTGCCGAAGACACGGGTATGCTACATCTGTAAAGCCAGGTGTCAGCTTTTCCACACTCATTACCATTAAAGCATACGTGATGGACAGACCGACCACCCCTGAGGAGATGTGGGGGCTGACCACGCCCAGGAGTGTAGCGCTGAACACCACCAGACACCCCAGGCCATCTAGACGCATCTTCATCCATCTGTGAACAGACACAGTTCAGTAGCAAAACAAGAAGCAGCAGAAAACAAACAAGAAGCCCCAAACAAACACACAGAGAAAAACAACACCTTGTCACTCTTGGCTATGACCACTTGAAGTGACATATCCACTGGTCACAAAGATAACTTCTTTAAGTGGCATTTTAGAAGTTGGGAAGTACAATATAGAACAAACTTTATGGATAACAACTTCTTTTTATTCGTGAATGCGACGTTTCGATACAGATTCTTGTACCGTTGTCAAGCATAATGGAACATGAAGAAGGGGGAAGTATATATATATATACTGGTTGTAACAATATAACAAAGAAAACAACATAATTAACATAATAGGCTAGGCAGAAAGCTGATGAAGCCAGAGGGTAGACAAAGGACAGGCGTGGAAGCCAATGATGTACAAATAATAATGAGATGTTTATACAGCAGAGTTTATACAGTAGATTGGGCTTGGTGGATGAGTGTATCATAAGCGGATGGAATGAAGTATCCTTGGCCTCGGTTGATGGTCACAAAGATGACCAAAAATCAATATCACAACAAAATGTAGAAGCAGCAGGGGACACACACACACACACACACACACACACACACACACACACACACACACACACACACACACACACACACACACACACACAACACACACACACACACACACAAACACACACACACACACAAACACACACACACAAACACACACACACAAAACACACAAAAACAACAACAAACAAACAAAGAAAAAAACCAGACAAACATTCAGAGAAAATAGCACTTGTTATTTCAGGCTGTGACTACTTACAGTGACAGAACCACTGGTCACAAAGATGACCAAAAATCAATATCATAACAAAAATTAGAAGCAGCCATAAAAACCCCTTAAAAAAACACCCAAAACATGCAGACTCATTTCTATACAGGGAATATAACCCCTAGTCTGTGACTACTTATAGTGGCAGATCCACCTGTCACTAAGATGACAAAAGAATTTCCATATAGCAAAATCCACAAGCATCAGAGTAAAACCCTACGGAAGTAGTCCCATCCCTATACAGAGGACATGCCACCTTGCAATCCTAGGCTGTGACCACTTATAGTGACCAACCCACTGGTCACTAAAATGACCAAAAATCAATATCACTACAAAATTTAAAAGCAGCAGGAAAGAAACCTACACATGCAGGGTTATCGGCATTCAGGAGATGTTGTAGACGTTGTATATACTCTATACTCAGCAAAACATAGTCACCAATTTGTCATCCCAGGTTGACCACTTAGAGTGATAGATCGACTGGTCTCTAAGACGACTTCACGAATTTGATAAGCTTCCAAGGTAATCAAAGCAATCAAACAATGTCCTTATCTTAAAGCGAAATGTATGAATGGGAACCTATGTAATATGAGGAACGCGACGTTTCGGGGCATATTCTTGTGAGATGAAGGGAATATCCATGATAAATCTCGGCCAAAAGCTGAGTAGGCTGAGTACGACTATATCATTAGAATTTATGAATTATACTACCCAGTGATAACACCAGGTGTTCCCAAAAGGTGAGCGTATCCTGAGCATGTGGCGCTACCTATGTGTCGTCACAGCACCGTAGTAGAAGATGTTGTGTTCGTTCACTCTGCTTAAAGAGCTGTTGAAAAAAACGGTCCTGCGCTCTGTAGGCACGAACAGAAGAAGCTCCGTTGATGGTTTCCGTGAAATGAGAGAAGACCGGTGACTTGGATGCTGAGAAGTATCGTCGTAGTTGCCGAGATGTGGGCGTGTACATCCGCTGTGGAAAAGACGTTCATGTCGACATCATTGTCACGTAGTCTTGTATAAAAGTAAATGGGGAAGGTTTTATGATGCGTTTACGTTAGGGTTTCTCAAATTTCACATTTCATCTATGTCTTTCATCAATCAAATCAAGTGATCCCTTACCTTTATAAAAATGAAGCATTTCACAACAATCACCCACCTGTATAAAACTGAGATATATTAAAAACAGTGGTCTTTCTGTGTGATTTGAACCACATGTTCACAAAATTCCCTATATGTGTGAAAAGTAACCAAATGTTAACAATAGTCCCCTTCCTGCATGAAAATGAACCATTTTATCACAATATTCCCCCTACCAGCATGAAGACGAGCTAATTTATCACAATATTCCCCTACCTGTATGGAGATGAACCATACGTTCACAATATTCCCTTACCTGTATCAAAATGAACCATTTTATCACAATATTTCTCTTCTTGTATGAAAATAAACCACACTATTCCCTACCTTTATGGAGATGAACCACATTTTCACAATATTCCCTACCTGTATGAAGATGAACCATATTATCACAATATCCCCTCACCGTATGAAGATAAACCATATTATCACAATATTCCCTACATGTATGCAGATGAGCCACAATATTCCCTACCTGTATGAAGATGAACCACAATATTCCCTACCTGTATGAAGATGAACCACAATATTCCCTACCTGTATGAAGATGAACCATTCTACCACAATATTCCCTCCTTGTATGAATATGAACCATATCACAATATTCCCTACCTGTATGAATATGAAGCATACAATGACGGGGACGGAAACAGCAAGGAACATCGGCGTGCTGTAGGAAATCACCACAAGGATGCTGATCAGATAGAAGATGAATTCCAGCCACAACCGCAACACGCGGGGAAGATGGCCATCGACGACGTCAACGTCTTTTGTAAACCGATTCAGGATTCGTCCAGTTGGTGTTGTGTCGAAGAAGCTCATTGGCTGCTTGATGATGTTGTCCAGAAGGTTCCTATGCGTTACCTTGGCAGCGTCAACCATCTTTGTGTAAACAAGGAGTGAGTTGAGCATCACAGACACAGCTGAAACCGTAACACAGAGTTTACTTTACAGCCATTAGAGTTCGGTTGATGATACCACAAAACTTATCTGTAGTTTATCTTCTACCCTTTCTGCAAGGATACATTCAACTAGTGATGAATGAGGAATTATAGGTCCGCTGTGTGCAACTAGCCTACTCACTCACTCACTCACTCACTCACTCACTCACTCATGGTTTGTTTGTTTTTGCACTCAGCAATATTCCAGCTAAATGACGGTCTGTATATATAATCGAGTCTGGACCAGACAATCCAGTGATCAAAAGCATGAGCATCGATCTACACAGTTGGGATACGATGACCAACCAACCATCCAAACCTCTTACAACTAGCATATAATTGATGTCCATCCTTAATGAACCCCAACAAATGGTTTCCTGGCACCAGTTGTGTAACAACTCCTGCATAGCTCCTAAATATGGTTGTTAATAATATCTTTCTTCTTAAATTCAAATTTGATTCAAAACTCAAACTCGCAAAAATATACACAGTGTTTAAAAAGCAGACACAATCTTCTTTTTTCATTCTCCAAGTAGCATCCTGTGAACATTCAGGAATTACAGGCATTTGGATGGAATTGTATCAATTTACATATCTCTCCTAAATAGAGATTTCCTTGTGGAATTTGCTACCAGATGGTCATGTTGCATGGAATATGTTTATATTGACATGAAGCTTTACAGTGTATTACTGACTATACTAGGGCTGGTAATCGATATAGATAATATAGATCGATAATCGGTAACTAAATATCGACCGATTATCTATAAATATCGGAAACGTAAAATGCCAAAAACGTCTGAAATAAATACATTTTTATCACTAGTGAGTGGTGCCAGGTCTTTGCATGGATTATTAACAAAATTGCGTCCTGAACATAATTTAGAAGCAGACCATGAATTAAGTTCTAAATTTCTATATTGTGAGAGAAACGTTTGCAAAAATTCTATCACGAATGTTAATGTACGATATTGCCGATAATCATTAATCATTTTTCCTATCGACGACATTTCCGATTATCGATCATTCTAGCCAGCCCTATATTATATGGCATATACACTGGCGCGGGATATCTTAATAACAAAAGGCATTATCATAGATACGCATAACAATACAGATGAACAGGAACACCGTATACTCGATACTCGCCGAAGATCCGGGTTCGAATCCCCACATGGGTACAATATGTGAAGCCCATTTCTGGTGTCCCCCGCCGTGATGTCGCTGGAATATTGCTAAAAGCGGCGTAAAACCGAACTCAGTCAATCAGTCAGTCAGTATACTCGATACTAATCATATGCGACGATGGTTTTCTAACAGAACTAAACCGATAGGATAACCGATAGGACGTAATATATCACAGATTTATAGTACTTTGAATTCTTAGCCCGATGGTTATAGTGATCCACAACTCCACCTACCTCGAGTTCTTTTTGAAATATCATGCAAGTGGAAAGGGTTATTGGCAATAATCACTACAGTGACAGTGGTATTATAACAAAACAATAGGACGTAATAAATCACAGGCTCATAGTACTCTGAAATCTTAGTCCAGTGGTGATGGTGATTCACAACTCTACCTACCTTGAGTAAATGCAACTGCGCAATACACTCCCAGGTAGTAGTAGGACAACGACCGAAGTGTGTCCTTATTATCCGAATCGTCCATAGTAACGTTAAACACGGTTCCAGTCGTGTTCACTCTACTGGTGTAGTTGCCAGCCTGAAAGTGGGCAATAGGCTTCAGCCTTGGGTCCTCGGTCCACTGACTGAGCCACACGTTGGACATAGCCCAGGCAAAGTTGTACGTGACATACAGAACCATGATTCCAGCTGCCCACACCCAGCCAATAACAGAGAAGTAGGATTTCAGTATTGAATACCTCACCTGAAAACAAACATAGAATGCTAGATATATCGCCTCATATCACCTAACTAACGGTATCGTAAATATCGGGGATATATTTGCATATCACTTTCTCAACTCCAGTTATCGCTTATTTGTATTTCGCTTTCTTGCTGTATCGCTCTCTCATCTCATTTCATCGCTTTCTCTTCTCGTGTTATCGATTTCTCGTTTTCTCGTGGCTGTAATTGAAGGCGAGAAAGCGATGTCATTGGGATGTAAGCATTACGATGTTATCGCTTTCTCACCTTCAATTACTGCCGCGAGAAAGTGATAAAACGATGCGAGAAAGCGATGTTTGTATATCTCATCTTATGTTATCGATTTCTCGATTTCTCGCGACTGTAATTGAAGGACAGAAAGCGATGTCATTGAGATGTAATCATTACGATGTCATCACTTTGTTGCCTTCAATTACTGCCGCGAGAAAGCGTTTAAAGGAGACGAGAAAGCGATATTTGTATACCTCATTTTATGTTATCGCTTTCTCATCTCATATTAACACTTTCACGTCTCCTATTATCGCATTCTCTTTTCTAGAATACTAGATATATCGCCTCATATTACCCAATGCTAACACTATGGTAAATATCGGAAATATATTTGTATATCACTTTCTCAACTACAGTTATCACTTTCTCATATTTGTATTTCGCTTTCTCGCTGAATCGCTCTCTCATCTCATTTTATTGCTTTCTCTTCTCGTGTTATCGATTTCTCGTGGCTGTAATTGAAGGCGAGAAAGCGATGTCAATGAGATGTAATCATTACGATGTCATCACTTTGTTGCCTTCTATTACTGCCGCGAGAAAGCGATAAAAGGAGACGAGAAGACGATATTTGTATACCTCATTTTATGTTATCGATTTCTCATCTATGTTTACGCGCTTTCACGTCACCTATTATCGCATTCTCGTCTCGTGCTATCTCTTTCACGCCTCTTGTAATCGCTTTATAGTTTTCTCGCGGCCGTTACTAAAGGTAAGAAAGTGATAACATTATCATCTTCAGTTACGGCGGCGACAATGCGATGTTCCTTCTGGGCCAATATATCTTCTACTATATGGGAGACCATTGTTTCTAATCCTCAGATCAGATCCTCCTACTCTGATGTAAAACGCTATTGTTTCAGTGTCCCTATGGACGCTATTTTTTGTGGTACATGTAGCCATGTTTGTAGGAATAAATGAATGAATATTGCTTTATGCCGCTTCAGCGACAGTACTATCAGGATGATCTCAAAGACAATGGGGGCGGTGGGGTAGCCTGGTGGTTAAAGTGTTCGCTCGTCACACCGAAGACCCGGGTTCGATTGCCCACATGGGTACAATGTGTGAAGCCCATTTCTGGTGTCCCCCGCCGTAATATTGCTGGAATATTGCTAAAAGTGGCGTAAAACCAAACTCACTCACTCACTCAAAGACAATTAAAAAGATGAAGAGTACACAGGAAAGATGGATCTACGTACATTGCCCGTCTCTGTATATTCATCCTCAATTAGTTTATACTCTTCTCCAGCAGCCGCCTCTTCTGCTACATACACTTCCTGGTTCAGATCACAATCCATGTTACCACTTGCCACTGACCTGAAACATAAGGTAACATTGTGTCTCTTTCCATTGATGGACGGTGCTGTCATATTTCACAGATGTGTTAAAATGCCTGACTATACCTATCAATTAATCGACTAGCATTTTTGTGTCGGTTTTTGACTTTTGTCAGCCATAGAATATTACATATCAGACAGTTGGACAAGTATAGACAGCTTGGTATCCAGTGTGTGTTTGGTTGTTTGCTGGGGCGGTGGGGTAGCCAGGTGGTTAAAGCGTTCGCTCGTCACGCCGAAGACCCGGGTTCGATTCGACACATGGGTACAATGTGTGAAGCCCATTTCTGGTGTCCCCCGCAGTGATATTGCTGGAATATTGCTAAAACCGCATAAAATTAAACTCATGGATAAAACGTGTTCATAAACGATAGTATCCGTGAAGATCCGGGTTAGAATTGGTCTTCAGCAACCCATGCTTACCGTAAGAGGCGACTAACGGGATCGGGTGGTCAGGCTCACTAACTTGGTTGACACATGTCATCGTATAACATCTGCGTAGATTCATGCTCATGATGTCGATCATTGGATTATTTATAGACAGCAAAAACATTGCTGAGAGAGTACAACCTTTAACGGTAGACCTCATTGTGTTATATGTGCGTGTTGTTTATTATCATCCAAAACTGTGTTCCACAGGAGATATCGCTTGTGTGAGATCATATATCTCCTAGGAGATTTCGTTTTTGACAGTAGATTTTGTACAATGCCCTGACAATGCTATGACGTCATCAACTTGATGACGTCACAATGCTATGACATCACTGCACTGCAAGTCTAAAGGTAGTACAGTGTTGGGATATGTACATTTTGCATTGAAAAGTAACGAAGAATGATTTTTGATGATAAATAGAATCTCACCCTCGTGTCTACTGATATCAATTATATCAACACTCGTTGATAAAGGTAAAAATATCCTCGGCAAGCCTCGGATATTTGTAACTTTATCAACTCGTGTTGATATAATTGATATCAGTAGACACTTGGGTGAGATTCTCTATTTACCGCACTGAGGACTATTTCATCGTTGTGGCACGATGGTAAATATTTCAGTCTGAACTGGGCATACCAGTGCTTAACATAATGAGCATCGATCTGTACAGTGACCTTTACGCGCCTTCTCTGAAAATTACGGGTTGATGAAGATCAGTGATCTGATTGTGATCTGCTGATGAAACATTCTGTAAGGAAGGGACTGTTATTGTGTATCAATGATAAGTGAGTGAGTTTAGTTTTACGCCGCGCTCAGCAATATTCCAGTTATATGGTGGCGGTCTGTAAATAATCGAGTCTGGACCAGACAATCCAGCGATCAACAACATGAACATCGATGTGCGCAATTGGGAACCAATGACGTGTCAACCAAGCCAGCGAGCCTGACCACCGGATCCCGTTAGTCGCCTCTTACGACAAGCATGGGTTACTGAAGATCAATATTCTAACCCGGACCTTCACGGGTTTGTATTAATGTTAAATACCGCATAGATCCGAAAATATTCTCCTTGTGATGTCTTTGCCTGAGCGTTGTCTCGGATTCTACTGACAACTGACGAAGTAACTGTGGACTGTGGAGATAATCCGAAAGCTTTGACGGCGAGAGACTGGGTGACGAAACAGAGTTCTTTGACAGGGTGCTACGGATTTCTTGCACTGAAATTGTTTAGATTATAAATTGTAAGATTATATCATATAGTAAACAACGGTTAAAACGATTTGAACGGGACCACTAATTTTAAATTTTAGTTCGTTATAACGGTAGTTCATTTTACGCCTAAAGTGTATATTAAGTGGCAAGGGCTGAAAAAACGTCTGTGGGTTGTAAGCATTTTCTTTACAAACGTAGATTATTGCATCTAATTTTATCAGAGATTAAAGAATCGCATCTTTTGCCATATATCTCTTGAAGGAGTCAACATATAAGTTAAAAAGACAGGGAAATACCTTATCGCTTGTATTTTACATACGACTTGTAGACCTTATTTTGCTTACACTCTTCATCCTCCAGGTTGTCATGGTTTCCTTGCTGTAAATATGTCTTCAGAAACTGTGCAAATGGTCCGTCATGATCAAGAAGCTCTTCATACGATCCAACCTCAGTTATCTCCCCTCGATCCATCACAACAATGACGTCAACCATAGGTAACCAGTGGACGCCGTGGGTCACAAGTACTCGGGTCTGAAAGAAGAGCCAACAGTTTAACTCTAAGTAAATACAATATACGGTTTTAGTTTCTTATAGTCGTATAATGTGCAGAAATATGCAGAAATGTATAGAAGGTCTACATGTCTACGTCTTCCGTGCAAGACGCCCTGCCCACCAGCCATTTCTGGCGCGAGAACATCGACGTAATCGTATCCATCAACGTAGATCATACTGCAACTGTACGGCAGTATCGCGATCAGAACAATGTTATTGTGTCAACCAGGGCTGCAAGATCCCCTGATTTGTCACCAGTTGAACATATCTGGGTATGAAATGGAGCGACGTTTACGACGTCTTCCGAATCCTCCAACAGTGCTATATTCCAGTTATATGGCGGCGGTCTGTAAATAATCGTGTCTGGATCAGAAAATCCAGAGATCAACAGCATGAGCATCGATCTACGCATTTGTCTGAAAGAAGAGCCAACAGTTTAACTATAAGTAAGTAAATACACGTCAGTTATAACGAACTCAACGGGACCACTAGTTCTACTTTCCCATAGCCCTATAATATGTAGAAAAATACAGAAAGTCTACATGTCTACGTCTTCCGTACGAGACGCCCTGCCCCTCCATCGACGTAGATCATCCGTTGCAATTGTACGACAGTATCGTGATTAGAATAATATTATTGTGTTAACCTGCAAGATCCCCTGATTTGTCACCAGTTGAACATATCCGGGATGAAATGGAGCGACGTTTACGACGTCTTCCGAATTCTCCAACAATGCTGCTCGAACTTCAACAAATCCGTCCTCGGATATGGAATGATCTTACCCAGGACTTTCAATATGCCATTGTTGCTAGCGGCCTCAATAAGGCAAAGGTAGCTTGGCCTGCATCAATGCACAAGGTGGACACATTCGCCACTGACCGGGTGAACTTGTAAACCCCATTGCTAGTTGTGCGCTGTTGTTATGAACTGCTGATGATTTCCATGTCATGACATTTCATTCGAGGCACTGATTCTGATTGTTGTTTATGTGTCCCAATAACATTTGCCTTTAAGTATATATCTGTACAACTCATCTGCTCACCTTTCCCTTCAGTATCCCCTGGTGTCCTATAACCTGACTGAAGATGTGTTTGCCAACATGGGAGTCCACAGCGCTGAGAGGATCATCCAACAGATATATGTCCTTGTTACTGTATACAGCTCGGGCAAGAGACACTCGCTGCTTCTGTCCTCCACTCAGGTTGATGCCCTGGAAACGATATCAATAGCAGCACTACCATTTCCTTAACAGCAATCGGTACCATAATGTTGAGGCAGCCTAATACAAAAACTGTTCATGCATCGTCGTCGTCAGATGCATTGTTCGCCCATGTCTGTGTCTTGCTTGACTACGTGTTACCTATCTGTGTCTACTGTGACTACGACAGATGCCCATTGGCTTCGTGTTTCCTATATACTAGTATGTGTCTACTGTAACTAAGTCAGATGTCCATCGGCCACGTGTTTCCTATATCTGTGTCTGCTGTGACCACGACAGGTTTCCATTGGCTACGTGTTTTCTATATCTGTGTCTACTGTGACCACGACAGGTTTCTATTGGCTACGTGTTTCCCAGACCTGTGCCTACTGTGACTACAACAGATTCCCATTGGCTTCGTGTTTTCTATATCTGTGTCTACTGTAACTAAGTCAGATGTCCATCGGCCACGTGTTTTCTATATCTGTGTCTACTGTGACCACGACAGGTTTCCATTGGCTACGTGTTTTCTATATCTGTGTCTACTGTGACCACGACAGGTTTCCATTGGCTACGTGTTTTCTATATCTGTGTCTACTGTGACCACGACAGGTTTCCATTGGCTACGTGTTTTCTATATCTGTGTCTACTGTGACCACGACAGGTTTCTATTGGCTACGTGTTTTCCAGATCTGTGTCTACTGTGACTCAGCAATATTCCAGTTATATGGCGGCAGTCTGTAAATCATCGAGTCTGGACCAGACAATCCAGTGATCAACAGCATTACCATCGGTCTACGCAAGTGGGATACGATAAAATGACCACCCGATGCCATTAATCGCCTTTTACGACAGCATGGGTTGATGAAGACCAATTCTACCACCCTACCCGGTGTTTTGCAAGTGGGCTTTTGAGTTTGGTAACATGGTTTCGCTTGCTGCCATGGCCATTTGACTTGAAACAGTAATGGTGATCCATGTCTGACCACCCAATGCCGTTATTCGCCTCTTACAACAAACATGGGTTACTGAAGACAAATTTTAACCCGGATTTTTCACGGGTTCCTGTATCAGTGTCTAGTAGCATTCCCTTTTCAATATCGGTGTCTACTGCGAGCACGACAGGTGTCTAGTAGCATTCCCTTTTCAATATCTGTGTCTACTGCGAGCACGACAGGTGTTCAATGGTTCCCTTTATATCTCAGTGTCTACCATGACCAAGACAGGTGTCCTACCTTTTCTCCTATCTCTGTGTTGGCTCCACCAGGAAGTGTTTGCAGGTCCGACTCGAGGGCACACGCTTTGATAACATCCAGATACCGTTTATCGTCCGGTTCAGAACCGAACGCAATGTTAGCTTTGAGGGACAAGTTCTGTATCCAGGCCTCCTGTGGCACGTACGCCACACTTTTCTAAGGAAAGAAATAGGATAGGAATCACAAACCCTCACAGAGCAACGTACTGCAGCTGTGCATAGAAGAAGAGTTCTATCAAGATGGTCTTTTAATGTCTATAGTAGCATCACTTGGAGAATCTTCAGAACCATATCCTTGTTATTTTCTTCTCACAGTGTTAGCAGAATTTCAGCAAATTGTCCCTCTTGTTTAACCATGGACTTATTTTAGAAGAGAAAAAAGCTAAATTGAAACTAAGAGAAGATACATGTACAAGCAATCATGACTTTTCGTATTCCTGTCACTGACATATTACTGAATTTACTGCCCTCCACCATCTCCACTGATTAATCGTAGTCTTACAAGGGTGCTAGAAGTGTTTAATGGCGTGAATATATTGTGATGGGGTTTAATGTTGGATGTGTGAACTGGTACCAAACTTGCAAATATCGCTGTATATATTAGTGATCCTATCAGCATCACAAGTACCAGGTGGTTCAGTACTCACCTTCATGGCCGCGTGGCCCTTCAGCTTCCGCATCTCCCCCAACATGGCCGACAGCAGCGACGACTTGCCCGCTCCAACTGTACCCACAATCGCCACTAGCTGGCCAATAGGCACAGACAAGTTGATACTGAAAGAAGTCATAAGTCACAGTGATTCACTTAAAGTTCAGTATGTCGATCAGGACCTTGAATCCGTATGAATGCGGATGCCCAATGAAAGTCTACATCGGTGTGCAATTGCGTAGATCGATGCTCATGCTGCTGATCACTGGATTGTCTGGTCCAGACTTTACCGTCGCCATATAGCTGTAATATTGCTGAGTGCGGCGTAAAACTGAACTCACTCGCTCACTCATCGGTATTATTGTGTTATACAGGTACACTTGTTGTCATGAGCACACGGCTACTCTGTGTATTGTCTTATTCTTGCACTCAGGTTGTCTTGAACAATAGTTCATTATCTTCATAAACTCGTGCATTATCTTCATATACACGGATCCATATCGATCTCTAATCTCAAATTATATTTCAGCACTTACTTTTTTAGGGTTGACTCCGATTCAGTATTCCACGTGAAGGTAGCTTTATCAATACTGATTGCAATTCCTGAAATCAGAAATATGAATGCATGATATTAATTATAGCTTTTCAATTTTAAAAGCATCTGCAAATTACATATAACGTGTCAGTTGTTCGATTACTCAAAAGACGGTTGCTAAGACTGTTACCAAATTCTAAGATCGAAACAAGAAACTATATCCAAGTTGTTTGCTGATCGTTTTCATTGTTGACATTACAGTTTAAACTTGATTCAGCCCATGACAATGCGATAACAACGAAGACGAAATAATAATAGGAATTAACTGTGTAGTAGTCTCACTGACCAGAACCGAGTAATGTCAACAAGAACATTGTATTCACAATTACTTTGGCAGCAGAGGGAATGCATGTGCATGTGCATGTACACTCGAGTACATATCTGCACCTGAGTTGAACCAGGTCTTTGGATTTGACAACGTGTTCGTTACAAATGTCACTCATACACGAGGTGGAAGTACATAACTTCTCATACTACAGTAGAAAGGCGTCACTCCATGAAAGACAAGTTTGACCTTGACCACGGAATGGTGAAGGTATAAAATAACGCATGGAGACCCCCTCCTGTTCATTACACAGATACTCGACCTTCTGCCGTATTGGCGGACACGGTGCTGGGCTCCAGGTCGTCCTCAGCAAGGTATTTGTTCAGACGCTTTGTTGACAGACTTGCCTGAAACGCAGACGACACGCTTGCTTCGGTACATTAGCAAGGAGCGTAACTTATGAAGAAATAACTATTATGGTTGTCAAGTTCGGAAAATAATCTAATGATCGTTACAATTACGATCTGCGAAAGAGGTAAGAATCACCAGAATAATGTAACATTGATAATTTGTTCCATTTGTCTTTGAAGATGGATTGTTTGATCGCTTTCACAATAGAAGTAGAAGCGACTAAACCCTTTCCATATCCATACCCCATGGTCTTTGATAACATATCGGCCATTTAATATTTTGGACATAGGGATTGTGAGAATGTTTGGGGTATTTTGCTGATACATAACAGTATTTCTGTGGATCACAAATTAAAACAACATTTAAATGGCCCAGAACATTATCAAATAAGCGATCTTTAAGATCACCATCAAATATGAACGATGCATTTGGTGCTTGCTTTCAAGAGCACTGACGCCCTACTTTTAGATGCAAATTGAAGTCGATGCTGTTAATTTGAATTGAGTGGTGAGGAGCGTATTTAAATGGAGCAGATTGGATTAGAGCGGAGTAGAGAGGAGAGGGTTAGAGCGGAGTGGAATGGTGAGAGAGTATTTAATTGGAGCAGATTGGATTAAAGCGGAGTAGAGAGGAGAGGGTAAGAGCGGGGCGGAGTGGTGAGGAGCGTATTTAATTGGAGCAGATTGGATTAGAGCGGAGTAGAGAGGAGAGGGTTAGAGCGGAGTGGAGTGGTGAGGAGCGTATTTAATCTGATCAGATTGGATTAGAGCGGAGTAGAGAGGAGAGGGTTAGAGCGGAGCGGAGTGGTGAGAGAGTATTGAATTGGAGCAGATTGGATTAGAGCGGAGTAGAGAGAGAGAGGGTTAGAGCGGAGCGGAGTGAGTGGTGAGCGGAGTAGAGTATTTAGCGGATTGGGAGCAGATTGGAGCAGATTGGATTAAAGCGGAGTAGAGAGGAGAGGGTAAGAGCGGAGTGGTGAGGAGCGTATTTAATTGGAGCAGATTGGATTAAAGCGGAGTAGAGAGGAGAGGGTTAGAGCGGAATAGACCCAATCACAATGTCCTGACAGACAGTTCTTTAACTGAGTCACAGATCTACAAGAGCTACCTGTGCGAGAGTGGAGATACACATCGGCAGCATATTCATAGCACCCCTCAAGTAGTTGAAGAGAGCGATGGAGACAAAGGCTGTTTCGGAGCTCATGTACGCGGTAGGAGATGTCATAATGTATGTAACAAAGCTGGCAATCGTTATCTGAAAAATATAGAATACAAGTTACAACATAAATTAATTGAATTAGAAGTTCAGCTGATGTCAATTTCGCCAGCATATTCCGTTACACATCCATTTACATGTTTAATGTAAGGATCAGACATTATGTAGAGTGGCATACCAGTGTTGGGAAACCGATCCACAGGAATACGAGCAGGACTTCAAACAGTGCTATTTTCATGACGACTTTCATCTCCTTGTCCCTGATGGCCATGATCTTGTCCCTAAATGAACCCTCCCAGGCATAGAGTTTCAGCACCTTAAACACAACAACAAAGGTCTTGGGATTATTTCACCCGTGAAGATTCGGGTGCTGAATTGGTCTTCAGCAACCCCAGTGCAGCGTCGACCAATCCGTTTTGAAGAAAATATATCATTGCATAAACCATTTAATGAAACCATAATCCGTTTTGAAGAAAATATATCATTGTATAAACCATTTAATGCAACCACAATCCGTTTTGAAGAAAATATATCATTGCATAAACCATTTAATGCAACCATAATCCGTTTTGAAGAAAATATATCATTGCATAAACCATTTAATGCAACCACAATCCGTTTTGAAGAAAATATATCATTGCATAAACCATTTAATGCAACCATAATCCGTTTTGAAGAAAATATATCATTGTATAAACCATTTAATGCAACCACAATCCGTTTTGAAGAAAATATATCATTGTATAAACCATTTAATGCAACCACAATCCATTTTGAAGAAAGTATATCTTTGTATAAACCATTTAATGAAACAAATCCATTTTGAAGAAAAAATATATCGCATTTGAAGAAAATAGATCATTGCATAAACCATTTAATGAAACCACAATCCATTTTGAGGAAAACATATCATTGCATAAACCATTTAATGCAACCACAATCCATTTTGAAGAATATAGATCATTGCATAAACCATTTAATGAAACCACAATCCATTTTGAGAAAAATATATCATTGCATAAACCATTTAATGCAACCACAATCCATTTTGAAGAAAATATATCATTGCATAAACCATTTAATGCAAAGACAATCAATTTTGAAGCAAATATATCATTGCATAAATCATTCAAAGCAATCCCAGTCCATTTTGAGAAAAACCCTATAACATTGTTTAAATCATTCAACGCAACCCCAGCAGAGCATTGATCAATTCATTTTGAAGAAAATTTACCATTGTTTAAATCATTCATCGCATTACAATAGCAATAGAGCGTTGTATACCTTGATTCCGTTCAGTAGTTCTCCCATGTTCTTCAGCCTTGCATCCTTGCGCTTGAGCTGATGGTTGAACAGGTCTCGATGGTGCATGGACAGTTTGTACTGGAAGGGGGCCAGCACCAGCATGATGACCACCCCGGTCAGGAAGGCGAGCCCCAGGACCTGGTGCAGCTGGTAGAAGCAGATGATGAAGATGATTGGAGCTCCCCACACAATCCACATCTGCATGACGGCTGCCTCCACCCTCTGGACGTCCACGGACATCAGGTTGACGATCTCACCCGTCGTGTACTTCTTCCGAGACTCGTTATTCATAGTCAGGGCCTGGTGAAAAAAACGTAAACCATATCTCTTAGACATTGACATTGACATCATTGCTTTTACTTAGTAACAGCCTGAGCATTTAAAGAATAATACTCTGTTCATTCCAGCGTCTTAAAATGTACAAATGTCTTAAAAGACTGTAAAATGTTACTGTTGTACCAATTGTCCATATTATTATATTTATCAATGATACATACGAGAAACTATATTTCATAACCCGTAAAGTTCCGGGTTAGAATTGAACCCACTCACTCACCCATCTTCCAGAGAGTGATGTTTGGATGTAACTTGGAACTAATTTCATCATGTCTTCAGACAATGTAATGGAACTCTTTGTAACTGATTCACGATCGTCTAGATACAGTTTAACTGAACTATTTTAGCAGTGAGTGAGTGAGTGAGGGCGCAAGCGAGTGAGATTTTACGCCGCTTTCAGCAATATCCCAGCAATATCACGACAGGGGACACCAGACAAATATTTCTTAACAAAAGCTCCACCATCCAAAGCCCCAGCTTCACCTTCTTGTAGACCGCCGACATGAGACCCGTCCTGACACTAAGGGAGACGTTCTCGGCAGTGAAGAAGCTCCTGGCCTGCAGCAGTGACAGCATGGCACTGATGAATACGAAGGCAATGACGATACCATAACCTTGCCACTCAGGTTCCGTCTCCTTGTTCTCCACGTAGTACAGTAGTCGCCTGCAAGGTATGAAACAACACATATCGTTCAACTGGATGTCATTTACCTCGGTGAGGGCTGTCGTAAACGCTCCTGCTTGTACTTGACCTGAACATGTTCAGAATCTCGTAAAGATCCGGGTTAGAATTGATCTTCAGCAACCCAACCACTCTTGTCGCACTAAGCGATTAACAGGACCGGGTGGTCAGGCTCGCTGACTTGATTGACACGTCATCGTATCCTAACTACGTAGATCGATGATCGTGCTGTTGATCACTGGATTGTCTGGTCCAGATTCGATTATTTACAGACTTCCTCTATATGGCTGGAATATTACTGAGTGTGTTAAACAACAATATTTTAAGATACTGAATTGAAATTGGAAGATGCTATCTTGACATTTCAACTTAGCATTTATACTTATAAAGTTAAAATTTCAAGAAAATGATCTTGAAATTTCAAGACAGGAAGATCGTTATTATGAAATGTCAACTTAATACCTTGAAATTTCAGTTTAATATCTTGAAATTTCAAGCAAACACATTTTTTCTTGGGGGGGGGGGTTCTCTTTAAAGCACCATTCTTTTCAAGAGGCTGGCATTCTTCAATGAGCTGATTACATTCATTAGATATTGATCATATGGATGTCACATGAATCAATATGTCATTGAGAGCCTGACACGTACGTATTGATTAGCAACAGTGACATAATCATTATGATATTATTAAAATATTATTTTTCCAAAAGTTGTGCCATCATACTCCCATCATAAATGATCTTAGATTTTTACAATTATAAGATCATAATCTCCCTTGTACTAATCACACGTTCAGAACGCATTTATATACTGTTATGTTGACGTTTGATCAAAGGTTGCCTTTATATTGGATGACGTACTTCAACAGGTAGGGGTTTAGAACCAGGAAAAGCTCAGCCGCGACCCTGAACAAATGTGACTTCAACAGTTTACAACCATGAGTCCGGAACAATGTGCGTAGTAGCGATGGCTTGTGGGAGGATGTCTCTGGTTTTCCTGCATGTGCGCCTTCCTTGATTATCACATCAGGCAGAGTTTTCTTTCTCCCTTGTGGCAGGTCAACGTCTTCGGAAAACTCCAGAAGATTTTGTCTTTCTCGTGGAAGGTGTCTTGACAACGCATTATTCAATCTGCAAAGAGAAATACCCATTGGTTGCTTAAAGTTTGAATCATGTCGACTCCGAGTGAGAAAATATTTCAAATATGAAGCCTTAATGTATGTCAACTCTTTACTCCCTGTAAGCCCATTGCGGTTCTTGGTTAGAGCTTTCACTGAGCTACATGCGCGCGTACCTTTCAGTTCTTGGTTAGAGCTTACGCTTACGTGGGCGCATCTTGTTTCTCATTGCGTGACCAATGACTAAGATAAACGGGGCATTCTATGAAGCTGCTTCTAATTTCTCTGTCTTATGGCAGACGTGAATGAGTGAGTGAGTTTAGTTTTACGCCGCACTCAGCAATATCCCAGCTATATGGCGGCGGTCTGTAAATAATCGAGTCTGGACCAGACAATTGGGAACCGATGACATGTGTCAACAAAGTCAGCGAGCCTGACCACCCGATCCCGTTAGTCGCCTCTTACGACAAGCATAGTCGCCTTTTATGGCAAGCACATGGGTTGCTGAAGACCTATTCTACCCCGGATCTGCACGGGTCTATGTCAGACGTAGATAAAAGGGGACGTACGTAGTCGATACATGTATGATTATGGATGCACGGGAGCATATATTCGGTCCTACCTTCTGATCTGAACTCAGACAGAGTATATTCGTTTATTGTTTACCTTCCAGATCTCGGTTAGAAATCACACACAGATACATACGGTCCTACATTCCACATCTCGGTTAGAAATCAGACACAGATACACACGGTCCTACATTCGACATCTCTGTTGGAAATCACACACAGATGCATACGGTCCTACATTCCACATCTCGGTTAGAAATCAGACACAGTTACATACGGTCCTACATTCCACATCTCGGTTAGAAATCAGACACAGTTACATACGGTCCTACATTCCAGATATCGGTTAGAAATAACACACAGATACATACGGTCCTACATTCCAGATCTCGGTTAGAAATCAGACACAGATACACACGGTCCTACATCCCACATCTCGGTTAGAAATCAGACACAGATACATACGGTCCTACATTCCAGATCTCGGTTAGAAATCACACACAGATACATAGAGACATACTTTCCAGACCTCGGTTAGAAATCAGACACAGATACACACAGTCATGCATTCCAGATCTCGGTTAGAAATCACACACAGATACATAGAGACATACTTTCCAGACCTCGGTTAGAAATCAGACACAGATACACACAGTCCTACATTCCAGATCTCGGTTAGAAATCAGACACAGATACATAGAGACATACTTTCCAGACCTCGGTTAGAAATCAGACACAGATACACACAGTCCTACATTCCAGATCTCGGTTAGAAATCAGACACAGATACATAGAGACATACTTTCCAGACCTCGGTTAGAAATCACACACAGATATATGGCGGAATACCTTGCAGCTCTCTGTCGCTCCCGCTGCCAGGTCTCCAAGAAATGAGGTACGGTAGCTTCACTCTTCAGTAATGGAGGAAGGTCGTACACATCATCATTTTGTAGCGGTCTTTTCCAACCTTTCAGCATTGTACTGCAACACGAGTTGTCTGCAGTTATTGTATCGAGAAACAACAAAACAATCTATAACATATTAATTACTAACGCCGTGTAAAATTTGAATGAACCCTACATCATGTCTGGAAGACTTACAGATCACACAATTTACTGACCAGGCGAGTCAATGCGTACAGCAATGAGAGCATTAGTGAGTTTAGTTCTACGCCACTTTTAGCAATATTCTAGCAACATGAATAGAAATGGATTTCATATATTTTATCCATGTGGGGAATCGAACCCGGGTCTTCAGCGTGACGAGCGAACGATTTAACAATTAGGCTACCCCACCGCCCCTGTACAGCATTGAGAAGAAGCAGGTATCAACTCTCTGTCTGTTGTGTTAATCAGGTGGACATGTCTTAAATGCACCCGTGGCATGGGTGTGACGATATATACATGACGAGAAGAGGCTGACTACAAATGATGTGTGTATAGTGTGAACGCACCTGAATGTCCAGGAGAAGATTAGTCTGTTTAAGAAGGACGCCCTAAGAGCAGGACAGGGAATCTGAAAGCATGACTCTATTTTACATGATTCATTGTAGGTAGTTTCAAACAGGGTGCTGGTTTACCTCCTTGATTGATAGTGAAGGATTTCTAGTTTGGGATATCTATATATCTGTATCTGCAGATCGGTATGGTGTCATTGTCGTTATGTCGTTAATCATATAGCCGCCAACTGTCACAGTATATACGCATACTGGCATTGTATATATGCATATTGGCATGGTATATACGCATACTAGCATTGTGTATATGCATATTGTCATGGTATATACGCATACTGGCATTGTATATATGCATATTGTCATGGTATATACGCATACTGGCATTGTATATATGCATATTTTCATGGTATATACGCATACTGGCATTGTATATATGCATATTGTCATGGTATATACGCATACTGGCATTGTATATATGCATATTTTCATGGTATATACGCATACTGGCATTGTATATATGCATATTGTCATGGTATATACGCATACTGGCATTGTATATATGCATATTGGCATGGTATATACGCATACTGGCATTGTATATATGCATATTGTCATGGTATATACGCATACTGGCATTGTATATATGCATATTTTCATGGTATATACGCATACTGGCATTGTATATATGCATATTGTCATGGTATATTCGCATACTGGCATTGTATATATGCATATTGTCATGGTATATACGCATACTGGCATTGTATATATGCATATTGTCATGGTATATACGCATACTGGCATTGTATATATGCATATTGTCATGGTATATTCGCATACTGGCATTGCATATATGCATATTGTCATGGTATATACGAATGCTGTCATGGTATACATGTATAACCATATTGTCAAGGAATAGAATCATATTATAGTAGTATGAATGTGAATGAGTGAGTACGATTACACGCCGCTTTTAGCAATATTCCAGCTATGTTATAGCAGTGGAGACCAGAAATGTGCTTCATACATTGTAGCCATGTGGGGAATCAAACCCGGATCTTCGACGTGCGAACACTTTAACCACTAGGCTACCCCACCGCCCCGGCTTGATTAGAACTGATCACATGCACGATCTACACAGTTAACGCCACCGTTGATTCTGTTACATTTGTGGGTGTATAAGTCATTTAGTGATGTAGCACCTCTCCCTCACCCGTTTGGACACTTTGTCGACGACGTGGTCGGTGTTGTCGGCGAAGGAGCACAGGACGATCTGTAGAAGCAGGAAGCCGTAGTGGAGGTAGAAGAGAGACAATTCCACTGCACTGCTGCCTTGCTGCATGAAAACATGGGACAGTCAATGACTGGGGCACTTTAGGAGAAACCTTGAAATATTTTTAAAAATGTTCAAAAGATATCACCAAAGCCAATTGGATTAAAAGACATACAGGGCATGCATGAGCCAGTACATATATAAGAGGTTTATTGTGTAGAATACAGGTACCAGAACCGCAAAAATAACCGAAGCGCGTCAATGACACGATGTGATATTTTGGCCATTTGTCGCGCTTTGGTTAATTTTGTCACTTTTTGCTTGTTTTTCTGACAACGCGACAGTGTCCCTTCCAGGATTCGATAGTATTGGCAAATAAATTGTATTGCAATACATTACGATTCTGGTACTTGTATTCCGATATGTATTGTGATATACTGACGTTCATAAGAAAGTACACACCTGGTGTTTTGGGACTATTCCAAATAAAGCCATAAATATTTTGCTAGCAATGTTGTAATTTGGTACAATATCTGTGGTGTTTTGGAAACACTTGCACAATGTTTGTGACAAGGCAGAATCAAAACACTTTTTAAATATTAATGACGTTTTAAAGAAAATATTTTACCAAAGAATCAGGTGTGTACTTTCTTTTGAACGCCAGTTTATATTGGGAGCTTTAGTGTTTGACAGTGAGTGACATTGAATGAGCCTATTTTCTATAGACGTAAGCTCTAAAAGTAACGTCATAGCTGTGATAACAGATATCTCGAATTTAGATTTGATTTTGAGGAATTGTATTTTCTTTTATTAAAACAAACAGAATCTGTTGTATGTACGTATGCCCTTTGGTCAATGAATTACGAAGGGAAACGCCAGTTGCAAATGAAAGATTGATTGAAGTTTTTGATTTAAATAATAGAGATAATCAGAAAACTTCATATATTTTTGAAACCAATACACCGGTTGTCAGAAAGTATATTGCAATACGTATGTTTTATAAAATATATTGCAGTCTGGCAAAGGCCCAGATAAGCTGCGTATCCGGGTAAAATACGCATAGAAAATTTCCAAATAAGCATTGAAAAATAATTGTTGCGTACCAGTTACGCATTTTAAATGATAGATACGCAAAAAGTTTAAAACAAATGCGTACGGAATATATTTATATAAATCGCTTGCGTAATGAAAAAGACATCGATTGCTATCAAGTTGTACTGTTAGTATAGGACAAGTGTTGTACTGTCAGTATAGGATCAGTGATTTTGTATGAAATCATTTCCATTATATTTAAGTTGGTTTTGATTAGGTATGACATAAGTCAGAACATACCTGCTTAGTAAACTTACTCAATGACATAATACTTAGGTGAGTAAAATGACTGAAATACGCACATATTTGAAAGCAGTGGGTAACGGAAAATGAAATACCCACTCAACATTCATAATACCCACTCCAAAAAAATACAGTGGGTACAGTACCCACATGAGCTAAATCTTATCTGGAGCTCTGAATTGCAGTATACTGGTAATAGCGTGCAGTCCTATGGAAAAGTGTGTACATTGAGGTGGCGTCACACAAGACACGTGACATCAAGCAGATACAGATAACATATAACATACATACCCATTGTATAATGAGTGAGTAGAATGGGATGACGTCACACAAGATATGCAGCAGCCAGAATATGTAGAGAGGGCACGAACTTGAGATGCCTCGTCGTCTTGATAACACGGTTAATGTGATGCTGAGAATCTGGTCGATGGACACATGACAAGGTTTACAAAAATGGAAGTTATATCTGTTAAAAAATCGATCTCTTTTTGTGTCGATGCCAAGTGGATGAGGGTTTTTTTGCGCCACTTTTAATAATATTCCACCAACAGAACGGCTGGGTAAACCCGAAATGGGCTTGACTAATGGTACCAACAGAAGGAATCGAACCCTGGTCTTCGGCGTGACACTTTTACCACTAGGCTACCCACCAATATGGTGATGAGAGAAATGAGGGTAAAATGAAACGACATCGACAGTCATACTTACATAGGTTGTTAACTTCAACACAGTAGCTGTGTAGAAAGAGGTAGAAATATCGTGGAGACCTTTTTCTCCAGACACGGCTCTGATGACGTCACCGATGACGCAGATCATCATCCCAGCAATAAGTACCTGTATCATATTTAGGTGTTGCCTAGGTTGCCATAACAATAAGCATACTTGTAATCATCATTATCTTTAGTTTGTTTATGAATACCGAAAAGAGGGTTTCACATTTAAAAAGTTTATCGGCTACTCACAAGTTTTGCTATTGTAAGTTTTGTAAGATGCAGGCGCTCGGGGAGAGATATGAGGTGCCTGAGGAAGACTGGGAGAGTGAGCCACAACCAGCCACAGGGCACCCACACCAGCACCGTGTGATGGAAGCATGGTGGGAACTCTGGCCACGTGTTGTTCAGCAGCAGGTCCACGTCCTGGAATACAGAATATATCATTGTAGGGAGGTGGGTGTGCGGGTTGGGGAGTGGGGGATATTCTATAAAATGAAGTGGAGCAGCGCCGCACCCACACCAGCACCGTGTGATGGAAGCATGGCAGGAACTCTGGCCACGTGTTGTTCAACAGAAGGTCCACGTCCTGGAATACAGAATATATCATTGAAGGGAGGTGGGTGTGCGGGTTGGGGAGTGGGGGATATTCTATAAAATGAAGTGGAGCAGCGCCGCACCCACACCAGCACCGTGTGATGGAAGCATGGCGGAAACTCTGGCCACGTGTTGTTCAACAGCAGGTCCACGTCCTGGAATACAGAATATATCATTGAAGGGAGGTGGGAGGTGGCAGATGGGAGGTAGAGGGGTGGGAGGTAGTACACATGTACTAGGGAGGTCGTCATCAATTTTCTACATAAATTGTAGGGGAGTGGGTGTCATTCATACTGTACATGCTTCTCCATAATTATCCTCCCCTACCAACACCCCACCCCCCACCCGCAAACATAAATTATGAAGGCCCCTTAGCCTGTAAATAAACACAGTGTTGTAGGCACTTAGATGGGGTATGGGTTTTGTCGGGAAATATAGACATGTTTGTATATTCTCTGAGTTAAGTTAAAGTTGTGTTATCTAAATCTAAATCACAGTACTGACAATATGCATGAAATATCAGCAGCTTATTATCATGACCATCAGCACGGCCATGTGCAGATCAGCTGCCTGCGTGTAATTAACCCTAATGAACCTTAGAGTATGGCCGGCTGGCCACGGAAGTTTAACGTTGTGGATGAGGGTGGATGCTGGATACTGCAGGTTGACCATACATGTATCGTAATACGATACAGGGCAGCCTGACAGTCAGTAGTATATAGACAATGAATTCTTAATGTAACGGGACTTGACCCTCGGACAGCGCTAGGCAGGTGGGCTGACGATCGCCTCTGTGATGCTGCCTGGCCGTTGCTGCACTATCATGTAATTGCAAACTTAGCTGCCGAATAAAGTGTTGTGGACCCACTGATGGACTTCTGTATTTGAAGAGACAGATATCCCCCCAAAAAACGCTTAAACTAGCCCGGGATAACAGCTCCGAACGAAAAATGATCTGTGCAGGTTTATCGTTGTCGACAACGTGTGCAATTGCATCTCCTCTCCTATCATCCTGCAGATCGCTCAATGCCTTAAGACCACAACTAGAGGGGATCGACATTCATTACAGTCATGTTTCCGATTGCACTTCATTTAATTGATTCATCACTACTAAGATCTATTTTCCAAGAGGAACGTTTCTACATCCTCGAGAGACTACATTGCATAAAGCTGGATGTAAAAGCATATACCCCATATAAAGATGTGCTTGGACTGGACAGATATTTTCGAAGTTGCACATGGGAACGTAACTTGCTCCTCCCATCGATATGGGATATTTACCCCCTGGAGAACATGTTTTATATGATATCTACTCCTCAGGGTACATAATACTACATATTGCTCAAGGGGTTTAGTTACCCCCCATCGGGTAAATAGGGACATGTAAACTAGGCTATACGCTCTATTAACTTACTCGTTTTGCACAGTAATGTTAGGTGCTATGTTATCAAGCACCACTGGGATTACTCATCCTTCAACAACACCGTGAATTACCATATAACTGATACATTATTTGATTTTTTCTGAACTTTAGCACTTTAATAGATTCCGTAGTCTCAACGTGGTTGTCACAATCTGTGCCATAAGTGAAGGATCATACCCGCGAAGGTCCGGGTCAGAATATTGATCTTCAGTAACCCATGCTTGTCGTAAGAGGCGACGAACGGGATCGGTTGGCCAGGCTCGCTGACTTGGTTGACACATGTCATCGGTTCCCAGTTGCGCAGATCGATGTTCATGCTGTTGATCACTGGATTGTCTGGTCCAGACTCGATTATTTACAAACCGCCGCCATATAGCTGGAATATCGCTGAGTGAGGAGTAAAACTAAACTCACTCACTCACTGAATGAAGGATCACATTATGTTGCATTCAACTGATTCAAGTGTTATATGCCGGTGTTAGAAATACACATCTGTATGTGAGACCCTATTCCCGAAGATCTCCCTTGTGGAGGCCTCGCCACGCGTGCCACACGGGCTTAGTGCATGGCACTTGCTGTCCTCAACACCGTGACCTCAGTGACATTCGCGATAAGCAAAACATGGAACATCACGTAATGATGTCTTGGAGAATAGGCACTGATCCGGACATGGAATAAACGAAATGATTTTTGAAAATACACACGTCTACTGATCTTGGAAAATACATCTGCGTCTACTGATCTTGATCTACTGATCTTGGAAAATACACACGTCTACTACTGATCTCTGGATATTGGTGAATATACATACGTCTACTGATCTTGGAAAACATACGTCTACTGATACTGGCGATCTTGGAGAATACATACTGATTTTGAAAGTACATAATACATACGTCTACTGATCTTGGAGAATACAGAATACACGTCTACTTATCTTGGATCTTGGAGATATATACGTCTACTGATCTTGGAGAATACACACGTCTACTGATCTTGGAGAATATATACGTCTACTGATCTTGATTTGAATACATACGTCTACTGATCTTGGAGAATACATACGTCTACTTGATCTTGGATTTTTGAATACATCTACGTCTACTGATCTTGGAGAATACATACGTCTACTGATCTTGGAGAATACATACGTCTTCTGATCTTGGAAAGTACACACGTCTACTGATCTTGGAGAATACACACGTCTACTGATCTTGGAAAATACACACGTCTACTGATCTTGGAGAATACACACGTCTACTGATCTTGGAGAATACACATACGTCTACTGATCTTGGAAATACACGTCTACTCTACTGATCTTGGAGAATACACACACTGTCTACTGATATTGGAATATACATACGTCTACTGATATTGGTGAATACACACGTCTACTGTTCTTCGAGAATACACATGGATCACATAGCAATCTGTTTGATCTTGGAGAATAGGCACGTCTTCTGATCTACATGATACTGGAGAATACATCAGATTACAAACTTATCACCAGATAGACGCTTAGGGAACTAGCTTTATACAAATAAAATTAAAACTAGTTCTGTCAACAAAGTATACATAACCGCTTTCGAGATAGCATGGCCTATAATTATATTTTTACAACAATGTAAAGTGCGAGCTCTATCACCGGAACACCTGTGCTCGTATTGCATCAACCGCCTGACATGTACCACCCGCATGTATGTAAAATAACAATGAATTCATGGTCCATGTAATATACACACAAAACAAACCGGTTAGAAATGAAAAATTGATATCTGTACCAAGGATCTTCAGACTTTTGACTTTTGTATATATATATATAGTAAACTTAATCAAGCAATTATATTATTTAATATTAATGACATTATACAATACGTGGGTTTACAAGAAAATATTTATACACATATATATGTATGCTAAGTTCTTAAATCCCAAAATCTCTGAATATATTCCAGAAGCTTCCTTCTGATCAGGAATCAGCGAGGCCCATTTCTCCGTGATGATGTTGCAATTTTGCTAAGAAAGCCACAAAATCTGTCTTAAGTTACAATGATCACAGACCACTTACCAATATCAAAGATTCCCCACAGAAGCCGGTCATCGTGTTGGCTTTGCCACACCAAGTCAGTGGAAGTTATAGTGAGATGTTTTCTGTCAAACCATTGTGCAATCTCCACTTGGGGACATTCACGTGGGAAGTGTACCTGGGTAAATGATAAGGTAATGATAAGACTTCAGTTCTTCTATCTGTGTTTGAGAATGTTAAACACAAGTGAGTGTATGCTGGTGCCAGTCGTACTCGAAACACGTGGCCTACATGATGTAGATGTTTTATAATACACATGATGCATCGATAATGTTTGACCTTGATCTGAGTCACGCTTGCGTTATCAACATTCTTTGATTTGTCCACTGTGCTAGACAAGATCAGCTACTATAGCCTTGCCAGTTTGGCCTATTGTGTGTTCAAGGGTGGAGCCAGGATTTTGGAGAAGGGGGTAGGGTGTGAGTGCACATAAATAATGACGCCCTCTCTCTCTCTCTCTCTCTCTCTCTCTCTCTCTCTCTCTCTCTCTCTCTCTCTCTCTCTCTCTCTCTCTCTCTCTCTCTCTCTCTCTCTCTCTCTCTCTCTCTCTCTCTCTCTCTCTCTCTCTCTCTCTCTCTCTCTCTCTCTCTCTCTCTCTCTCTCTCTCCCTCTCTCTCTTTCTCTCTCTCTTTCTCTCTTCTCTCTCTCCTCTCTCTCTCTCTCTCTCATCTCTCTCTCTCTCTTCTCTCTTTCTCTCTCTCTCTCTCTCTTTCTTCTCTCTCTCTCTCTCTCTCCTCTCTCTCTCCTCTCTTTCTCTCTCTCCTCTCTCTCTCCCCTCCCCCCCTCCCCTCTCTCTCTTTTCTCTCTCTCTCTCTCTCTCTCTCCCCACTCCCTCTCTCTCTCTTTCGCCATCTGTCGAAAAAAACCATACTAATTGCCACTGAGTTAATCTTTGTGTCTATACCCGATACCTAAAGTACAAAGCAATCGATGTAAGCATGACTGCACATACATACTGTCTTATATCTCTATATATTATCAATCTGAAGTATTTGTTTCATGACTCACTCTAAATGATAACCCCTTTATTCCACTGTGATGCCAATCACTACACGATTGTTACTGGCAGATTATGTTTCAAGGCCAGACAAGTGTTGCCCATTCAGTGCCAATTCCGCAGTATAATGTTCTGTCTGCTATGGTTAATATGTCGATGTGTTTATTGTTCACTCATTCTTTTTTGAAACGCGTATATGGGTCATTTTCAAAATTGGTAGGATTTTCAATTCTTTTATTACAGTAAAATCAAACTCCTCAAAATTGATTTAATTTTTATTCAAATTAAACCTCAAACACTTAATTATTCAAAAAATACAAACATGCAGACTGAAATGTACTCATTGACCTTTTTTAATTGATACATAAGTAATTACAAGGTTGGGGACTGTCCTGACCGTTACCACTTCTTAGTCAGAATATAGATTTTGAAATATAATTCATAAAAATCTTTTAAAGATGACAGACACAGCTTTTACATAGACTTAATCAAACTTGAAGGTAAAACTATCATCATGAATCTTGAAAGTGTTATTTTGTATCTTTCATTTATTTACCACAAAATGATAGCATTTTTCTAAAACATTATTATGTATATAGCTTTCAACAGGTAAAATTGTCTAAAATAAACATCAGCTACTAAGCCCAGAACATCTTTTGATGACACCAGCATAAAGAGGAGTGTTTCATGTATTATCATTAATTAATTAGAGCAATCAATTAACACCAGTAACGGTTAGGACAATAGTGGTAACGGTTTGACAGGAATGGTAACGGGCTGGACATAAGCCTTAAACAGTTTAATTCAACATAGAAAACAGGTAACATTAAAGGAAAAAAAAATGATATCATTTACTTGAACTGCTAACCCTTTTTGGACAGACAGTGAAATGTGTCATAGAAATTGTTACTCGTAACTAATATGACATGTTTTCTTCCATGCTTTGGTAACGGTTTGGACATTTGTTATATCAATATAAAACTTGTGAATGAATTTAGGCTTTTTGAATAAAACAAACTGTAGCTTCTAAAGAATAGAAAAACACACCTGTCTAGATTAAAAAATCACTTATAATCTAAAGAAGAGTGCAATTGGGGAACGAAAATTGAATGAAAAGTAACGGTTGTGACATTATTGGTAACGGTCAGGACATCAGTGTAAAATGTTGCAAAAGTTTATATTTTGAAAGGTATTGCAACAACTATGATACTGTACACATGCTCATGCTACACAGGCCACTGCATAGATGTCAGTTTGTTGTTGATATTATGGTGCAATATTAGTCTCCACGAAATATACTTCTTTTCATTAACTTGGATACCTTTAGCTTTTGTTGATAGTGAGATGGTAACACATATTTATCAAATACAAAGGCCAACATATTATTAGCACCTATCAATATTCTAAGTAAATGGAAGTCTTACATATCTCTCAAAGTCAAAACAGACTACACCAAAACAATCTTTAAAGGTTGGAATACAATTAAGTTGTTTACCGTTACTACATTTTGTCCTAACCGTTACCTTTAATTCATAAAGACTATAGATCTTATAGAAAATAGAAACTTAACGTGATAAATTCGTTTTGGTTTTTTATTATCAAAAGCAGATAGATAAGTAAATAGAAATTTATTATCACACCATAGAACATATTCTTCAAAAAATTGAAATCTATTAAAGAAATGTCCTGACCGTTACTATTATTTGTCCAAACCGTTACCAGAGACTGTGTTTTTATGCTACTACATCAAATCTTCTTTGAACAGTACAAGTCCATGCTTAAACTATCTTAACTCTCAAGGAAATTATAAATTTGTTATACTTCAAATATTAATGAATAACTTTTTGAAATGCAAATCATATTGTCCTGACTGTTACAAGGACTTCCAAACCGTTACTTTGCAGAATGGTAACGGTTTGGACAGTAACGGTTAAGACAATTTGTAAGTAAATCTTAAATAAAAATGAATGATCCTAAAAAGATTTCAAAGGACATGCCTTTCACCTCTTCCATTTCTGGGCACCATATCTTTTGAAATTTAAAAAAGAGAGCATATTTGACACAAAATACACTGGTAACGGTCTGGACAGTTAAGGTTGACACATAACATTTATACTTATTTGACCACTGTCAGTTTTCTTCAAAATGTATTGAATCTCTTTTATTTCATCTGCTGTCACATCCACAGGGGCTAGCTCAAACAGACACAGGAAGTAGTATTACAATCCAGCTCCAGGGGAAAATTATTGCAGGAATTTCATACACTGGTAACGGTCAGGACACAGAATCACAGGACAAGCATGTTACAATTTGAAGAAAAAACTTTTTAAGTTAAAAAATAATTGAAATGCAGTCTGAGTATGCTTTGATCAATCCTAATTGGCATGATATGAATTAATTTGTTTATTTGCATTTATATTTACATTATTTGTGAACATTGATATTAGGGACCGTCACATCCGGACGGATCAAATCTGCCAATTTTGACCCCAAAATGTGGTTAAGTATTAATTTCAAAATGACAAGACTAATGATATATACCACATTTACTGACTAGTAAAACATCTAAATATGTTTTCTTGAACAAAATAATCCTTTTATACTAACAGATTTTTTATTATTCGGAACGGACAGAAAATCCTACCAATTTTGAAAATGACCCATATCTTTCCGTAAATTCGGTATAGTTAGGGAGGAGGAATGTGTGCATTGTTTTGTTTATGAAAGATTCATTCCTGTCGTTTGCACGATTTGTCAAAACCCTTTCTTGCTGGACAAACCTCGGTCCCCTTACAGTGTTAACGTTGTTGTAGAGAGATCACGATGGTGACGAGTACCATATAACTGTAGCAGAGTTTGTTGCTGTTAGATCACATCAACCAAGCTTGTTGTTAGCTATTTAGTTGACTGCTGTAGCGGACAGAGAATGGGAGCCATTGCTGTTGGGAACTTATTTTAGCCAATGTGTTGGAGAAAAAAAGAAGACGAGGTCTGCATCGGCCCAGGTGATACGCCGGAAGCACACCATTCTAATCGAGTCGAGGGAAATCCTCATGGAAATCCCACGCTATAAATAGATCAAGTCACAATTTTAAATAGGACCATATTTGGAAAATACAAATTGTTCACATGATGTAGATGTTTAATAATACACAATAAAAAAATCGATAATGTTTGTCCTTGATCTGAGTCAAGGCTCATAAGAAAGAATGTATCGTGATTAGCCAAGTGTTCCTCATATTAAAGACGTTGATATTCATACATATTCACCCTTTATCGTAAAAATGTGAGAATGACTTATTGTTTTGAGACTGCAAAGGACTGGCATGAAGGCATATATTTGTTGTTGCTGGGGAGGGAGTCAGTTCAGGAGTCTTCAGGTTTCAGTCCGTTTAATACAGGCTTATTGTGCATAGATCATCTTTTAAACGCTCGGTAGCATTAGCATATATTTCGCTTGTCATGCATACTTGAAGGACATTACTTGCATAACATGATAAACAATCAACCTTGACCGAGATAATACTATTAACATTGTGGCCACAGGTGAACAAGTACAGTGTAGTGGTCGTTGTTTTTAAGTTTCACTGAATATTTCAATCTTTCACAGAAATATATCGTTCGTAGTGGCATTTAGAGTTTGTGATGGGTTTAGATGCTATGATTTTAAGCACAGATTTTCCCATACAACCACAATCCATGACCATGGCCAAACACGAGAAATTGTAAGCCCCTCCCCTGATCGGTTATTAGCGCCGATGGATGACGTCACGCCACAAAATACTTCGACTTCATTCGTAACTACTCGTGTTATTCCGGCAAGCCGGATGGCATCTTCTTGAAGGTCACGGGAGGCGTGTAGGTACGAATGACATCGACTTCAGGCGAGCTGGGAAGATTACAACGGGTGGTGCAACAGATTGAAATCCCACGCTATAAATAGATCGACATTGCAAATTCGGACAGTACCTTATATTTTTTATCTAATCTCTTAAAACAATATGCTGTCCGAGTCAAATGTATATTGAGTCAAATGACTCTTTGTTGTTACCATTATAAAAGTATATTTATTCAATTGTTTATAGAGAGTTTTAGGCTGTTTATGACATTCGAACATTGCAACTTTAGACGGACAATGAACATGGTTTTACATGGTTGACATGGTGTGCGGGTTAACATGGTGGAAGTGGTGGATGATTTAAATGGTTTAACATGGTTGACATGATGTACGGGTTAACATGGTGGAAGTGGTGCATGGTTTAAATGGTTTAACATGGTTGACATGGTGTACGGGTTAACATGGTGGAAGTGGTGCATGATTTAAATGGTTTAACATGGTTGACATGGTGTACGGGTTAACATGGTGGAAGTGGTGCATGGTTTAAATGGTTTAACATGGTTGACATGGTGTACGGGTTAACATGGTGGAAGTGGTGATTTAAATGGTTTAAAATGGTGTACGGGTTAACATAACAAATGGTTTAACATGAGGGACATGGTGCATAGGGTGCTCGTGGAGAGCTCTTCCCCGTGTAGACCTGAGGTAGAATATGTCCTGAGCACCCCATTGCTGGTCGTAATAGGCAACCGAATGGGGCAAAATGTTTGCCATAGGTTGCGCCCCTTTGTCGGTGGAGGGAGGTATTCTGTTGGCTGAGGGCACTGGTTCCCCACGAACAGTGTTCCTTTGTCCAAGACACCACTTCGACACTTACTTCACCAAGACGGGTGGCAGAATGGACCAGGTTCTATCAATCGGCTGGTGATGCCAGCTGAAGGGATGGTGTAAATCCGGCTAGGGTCCATGCAGGAAGCAAATGTACTGTAAGCCCCCATGGTCCCTAGTATGGTGATCTACCTTCAGTTGTTGGTAATCTATGGCCTGCTTTTACATTGTGCTTTCCTCTATAGCTAAACTGTTTTAGATTTAACTACTAGTTTTACATTTATATCTGTGATATTCGAGTTGTGTTATTGTCCTTCGTTGACAGTTTTATTTATAACTTACCTTTCTGTTATTATTCAACTACAACTTGATTAAGTCACGATATGGCTGAAATATTACCAAAGTGACTTTAAATTTTAACTCACTCACTTATGAGGAAAGCAGTAACACTTACGGCCTGATGTTTGTGATAATGAACTAATAGCCAAACTGTTAAGGACGCGAATACGACTCGACAGCTGTTAAAGCAGCTGCAAAGGAAATGACTTGGCAGTGTTACAAAGTGAATTCACACGATCAATGTTTTCAACAAGTAATGTTCTCGATTGAAACTCAAGGTAACTTTGTGTCTGGCTTCCTGTAAAATGGTGTTTCATTCATGGCCCCGCAACACATTAATGTGTGGTGATTCCCATACATAGTAAAAGCAGCAACTAGGATAGGAAATCTATAAGAATATCTTATATTTTTCAGATATATTTTAATTTTGTCCCTAAGTTGTCATATTGGGTATTTTTAACCGAATCACCAGTAGATCTGATGTATCGTGAAATGAGATGTCCAAGGGTTAGTGATATTTTCAGTATTTGCCTTTTACAGAACAATTTCAACGACAATCGAAGAAATGATTTTAGTAGTTTTCCAAACGCTTAAGCGGGACAAAACTGGTCCATCATTGTGTTCCCAAATTATCTGAATGCATGTACTGGCACAGCAATTTAAATCTCCTCAGAAACCACAAAGGAGAGGTCCGCATATTTATCATGCTTTTCCTGAATCTTGCCAATCACGTTGCTGTCAAAAGGGACAGATAATGATAAATATAAATTCATTGGCTTTATCAAAAAGGATAAGATCAGGTTTGTTGGCTGGAATTCTTCTCAGGCTGTATATGGGCCTATTCCAAAGAAATTTAAAGCTGTCATTTTCCATGACGCCATGGACATGTTCAGGGTCGTACCATGGATGGACCTCGGAGTCAAAGCCACAGGCATAGATAAGACGATAATAGATGGCAACGAGCCATGCCATCTTGTCTTTTAAGATATGTTGTTTATGCCAAGGAAGGGCATCCACTGACAAGGTGTTGGGCAGTCTCTGTAAATTCATTACACAGTCGACATTTCATGTTAATATTTTCTTTAAGAATCACATTTAGGCGATTGCGAGTGGGAAGTGACTGGTCTTGGGCAGCAAAAAGAAAGCCCTCAGTTTCACATTTAAGACCAGGAGTCAGTTGGACTGATATTCTGTTCCACACACTGCATGTATACAAGATGCATGCAATGGCTTCTCAGAAAGCTTCTCCACAAATGACCGACTCTGAGCAGACTTGGTGAATGACTTCACCTGGTTTACTCCCATCGCTGTACCGTCCAGCAGTGCATCACCATCAACAAAATCAACCTATTTGATGTTTGTTTCAATTAGATAATATGAATATTTGAAATGGTTGGTTTTTAGACATGCATTGTTACATCTTGCTGATATTTAACTGTCCTTCGCGACAGATATGAACTTTATTGAACCTAACTTTTCTCGTCACTATGTGGCTCGAATATTGCCGAGGTGACGTTAAATATTAACTCACTCACATGGTGCATGGTTTCATATGGTGGAAGTGGTGCATGATTTAACATGGGTTACATCGTGCATGGTTTAAAATGGTGGACATATTGAATGGTTTAACATGGTGGACATCGTGCTTGGTTTAACATGGTGTACAGGGCACAAGGTTTGACATGGTGGACTGGATACATGGTTTAACTTGGTACATGGTTTACCTTGGTGGAAACGGTAAGTAGGTTAACATGGTGGACATTGAGCATGGTTTAACATGGTGGACATGGGGCAAGGTTTAACATGGTGGACATGGTGCATGGTTTAACATGGTGGACATGGTGCAGGTTTTAACATTGTGGACATGGTGCAGGGTTTAACATGGTGGACATCGTACATGGTTTAACATGGTGTACATGGGTACAAGGTTTGACATGTGGACTGGGTACATGGTGGACACTTGTGCAAACGGTAAGGTTTAACATGATGGACATAGTGCATGGTTTAATATGGTGGACATGGTGCAAGGTTTAACATGATGGACATTTTGCATGGTTTAACATGGTGGACATGGTACATGGTTTACCTTGGTGGAAACGGTAAGTAGTTTAACATGATGGACATTGTGCATGGTTTGACATGGTGGACATGGTACAAGGTTTAACATGGTGGACATTTAACATGGTGCATTGGCATGGTTTGACATGGTGGAATGGTTTGGGTGGACATAGTGAAAGGTTTAACATGGTGGACATGGTGCAAGGTTTAACATGGTGGGACATGGTGCATGGTTTAACATGGTGGACATGGTGGAAGGTTTAACATGATGGTCCGACATGGTGGACATGGTGTGCAAGGTTTAACATGGTGGACATTGTGCAAGGTTTAACATGGTGGACAGGGTGGAAGGTTTAACATGGTGGACATTGTGCAAGGTTTAACATGGTGGACATGGTGCAAGGTTTAACATGGTGGACATGGTGGCAAGGTTTAACATGGTGGACATGGTGCAAGGTTTAACATGGTGGACATGGTGCATGGTTTAACATGGTGGACATGGTGCATGGTTTAACATGGTGGACATGGTGCATGGTTTAACATGGTGGACATGGTGCATGGTTTAACATGGTGGACATGGTGCAAGGTTTAACATGGTGGACATTGTGCATGGTTTAACATGGTGGACATGGTGCAAGGTTTAACATGGTGGACATTGTGCATGGTTTAACATGGTGGACATGGTGCAAGGTTTAACATGGTGGACATGGTGCATGGTTTAACATGGTGGACAGGGTGGAAGGTTTAACATGGTGGACATGGTGCAAGGTTTAACATGGTGGACATGGTGCAAGGTTTAACATGGTGGACACATGGTGGACATGGTGCAAGGTTTAACATTGGTGGACATGGTGGAAGGTTTAACATGGTGGACATGGTGCAGGTTTAACATGGTGGACATCGTGCATGGTTTAACATGGTGGACATGGTGCATGGTTTAACATGGTGGACATGGTGCATGGTTTAACATGGTGGACATGGTGGGTTTAACATGGTGGACATGGTGCAAGGTTTAACATGGTGGAGGTGGGTACATGGTTTAACATGGTGGTACATGGTTTAACATGGTGGACATGGTGGTTTAAGGTGGACAGTTTAACATGGTGAACATAGTGCATGGTGTTAACATGGTGGACATGGTGCATGGTTTAACATGGTGGACATGGTGCATGGTTTAACATGGTGGTGGACATGGTGCATGGTTTAACATGGTGGACATTGTGCATGGTTTAACATTGTGGACATTGTGCAAACTTGGTGTAACATGGTGGACATTGGACATCGTGCAGTGCAAGGTTTAACATGGTGGACATGGTGCAAGGTTTAACATGGTGGACATGGTGCAAGGTTTAACATGGTGGACATGGTGCATGGTTTAACATGGTGGTACATGGTTTGACTTGGACATGGACATGGTGTGCATGGTTTCACATGGTGTAAATTTTGTAACATGGTGGACATTGCATGGTGGACATATTGCATGGTTTAACATGGTGGACATATTGGTTTAATGGTTTAACATGGTTTAACATGGTGGACATATTGCATGGTGGAACATGGTTTAACATGGTTTAACATGGTGGACATATTGCATGGTTTAACATGGTGGAGTGGTGCATGGTTTAACATCTCGAACATCGTGCATGGTTTAACATGGTGGACATAGTGTATGGTTTAACATGGTGGACATGATGCATGGTTTAACATGGTGGACATGTGCATGGTTTAACATTCGTGGTTTACGTGGTACATGGTTTAACATGGTGGACATGGTGCGGTTTAACATGGTGACATGGCTCATGGTTAGACATGTTGTGGACATTGTCACATGGTTTTAACGTTGTGGACATGATGCAAGGTTCTACATCAATACTTGGTCTAAATTGTCGACATGACTCAATGTTTAACATTGTGGACACAGTAAATGGTTTAACAGGGTGACGGGGTCACGGCCTTTGAGTGTGTTTCTTTATTGTTTGTTATCAGAGGCGGGTTAGCAGTGACAAGGTGCAGCCAGCCAGTTCATGCTGAGCAGACGTCTATGTAGACAACTTGACCAATTAACACAAGCAACAATACCTTCATGGCCCTATGAGATCTACGTCAATGATTTGACCTTATGCAAACAACCACAGACATTATGGAGGTGTTCTTCCTTAAAGAATAAGCTTAAGCTCAGTGAACAAATAGTCTGAATCATGGTACAATAACTCAATAAGCATTGAACATTAAATGACAGTTTAGGTGACGTTCTGGGGTGGTAATTGTGCGAAATGCGCATCATGTCGGAAAGCGCACGTAAAATCTCCAAATCATCATCATTAACTTTAGAAATGAGTCATGAATGATTGACTGACTGACTGAGTTTGGTTTTACGCCGCTTTAAGCAATATTCCAGCAACATCACGGCGGGGGACACCAGAAATGGGCTTCACACATTGTGCCCATGTGGGGATTCGATCCCGGGTCTTCGGCGTGACGAGCCAAAGCTTTAACCATTAGGCTACCCCACCGCCCCGAGTCATGAATGAAGCACTGTCCACCGTAAACTACAGTTCTAACGAATTCAAAGGCCAAAGTTTTGCCAAGGTTTCGTTATAACCGGACTTCACGCGGTAGGTCGGGACAAAAAACAAAAGGAAAGAGTCAGTATACTGTATGACACTATCATCAACTATTTCCCTTTCTGGGACACATACACAATAGTACGCTTGGTTGAAATCTCGGTCTGTTTAGTCTTCTGATAGTGCTGTTGGTATTCCGAACTACACAACATGTTACCATCTCTCCGTGACAGACATCACGTCAACCATGGCGCTATCTTAAACAACCGTCAAATATGCGGTACGATCGGTATTTGACCTTGACACACAAACCCACATTGATGAAGTCTTGTATCATGGCCACAATACTGCAGATAAACCTTTCTCATTGCTAAAGTAGCGACTTCTAGAACCCGATACCATGTGTTAAATACCGCATGACTCATACTCAGAGGGACACTGCCGTTTTCACATTTATTAAGAAATTATTAATTACTTTAATTGTTTGATATCTGTATTCTATATATAGATATCTGTATTCTACTCAAAGATATCTGTATTCTATTTAAAGACATATGTATGCTATTTAAAGATATCTGTATTCTATTTAAAGATATCTGTATTCTATTTAAAGATATCAATAATTGTTTTAAGATATCGGTAAATAAGATATCTTTAATTAATTTCTGATATCCGAAATAGAATTACTGATATCGTAAAATGTAACTGAGATATCAAGAAAATATTTGTGTTTAAGATACCTATAAAACAACTACGATCATAGGGCACATAATTGTATTAGAAATTAAATCAAAATCTTGAATAAATTTGTACACATTCGCAAAGGCATTATACATATCTCAAATCTCAATTGTCATTTAAGTTATCTTTAAAACATTTTAAAATATCAGTGTTTCTTAATAATTGTGAAAACGGCTTGTCACACGTCCGTTCAATGACTGTAATTGTCTATTGGACTGCGGCGTCAAACACATACTCATTATTGTACAATCGACTCTCAATTTATCACATAGGAAGCTTACAGGAAACGTGTGCCGTTTTTTGCCTTGGTCGACCAGATCGATGTTTGAGTGTTTCTCACCAACGTAATTACTGACTGTTAAACACATGCCACAATCACCTGTCTTCTTCGACCCGTGAAGATACGGGCTACTTCATCAACCCATGCCTGTCGTAAGGGGTGACTAACGGGATCGGGTGGTCAGGTTTGCTCACTTGGACATGTCATCGAATCCCAATTTCGTAGATCGATGCGCATGCTGTTGATCACTGGATTGTCTGGTACAGACTCGATTATATACAGACCGCCACCATACAGCTGGAATATTGCTGAGTGAGGTGTAAAACTAAACCAAACCAAAATCCAACTTCCAACATGCCAACTGCACATAACCGTTTCTGACTTTAGAGCCATTGCATGTCAGAAAACATTATATTGATTTTAAAAGTTTGTTATCACTGAATGAACAACAAAACGCTGTTTCAATGTAAAATTCGAATTTTACGCAAGCAATGTTCACGTCCACAGGAAGGTCGTTTGAACTAAACTGACATGTTTGCACGCAATTTAACATGTTGTGAATGGAATATTCATTTTACGCACATAATAATGCTCCCCAAAATAATATCACCCCAAAATGGATTATCCCCTCATTTTCTTGGATAACTTAAATTTTATATTTGCAATTAAAATCGCACATAGCAAAATTGTGACTATCACGTGTAAATGCAAAATCTCAGATTGACAGTTTCGGGTTGGAACCACAGGCCCTCGTGTCTTTGCGAGGATTAATGATTAAAAAAATATTGTTTTTGGGATGACCCCCGACTCGAAATGCTTCACAGTACAATGCATCATGCTGTGAAGCATTCGAGTCGGGGGCCATCTCAAATTTTTGTATATATTTGATAAAGTCTTTAATCCTCGCAAAGACGCGAGGGCCTGTGGCTGAAACAGGCTGCCCCTGAGCCGCAACATGGAAACCCTCTGTTTCATTTTTCAGGCCAACTAAAGTTGCTCCTTTTCTCAATACACCGCACATAAAGTCGATGCAGAGAGCCTCACTTTGTAGGGCTGACCCTGTGCCTCAATCAAGTATCTATACCGGTTATTCCTTTTGTTGTTGTTTTTTGTTTAAAACCTCCCGAGAACCCAATGAATTGTCTTTAAAATCTTTACATTCCACAAGTAGGTGTATTTTCCTTGACCATCTGTCCCTGTTTGCCATGCTACTTGTCAGCATGAGTGGTATAGACTTTTCATGTCCTCCTAAACAAGCAGATGCCACATGTATTCAATACCTTTATTGCATAGCATCAACAATCGGCATCACGTTCAGAGTTTACAAGTAATATACAACTAATATAAACACAGGCGGCTTGTCTGCCCTCCACGCTTGTGCGATCCCATTGTATTACATCAATATATCTTGTGCGATCCCATTGTATTACATCAATATATCTCGTGCGATTCAATTGTATTACATCAATATATCTCGTGCGATTCCATTGTATTACATCAATATATCTTGTGCGATCCCATTGTATTACATCAATATATCTTGTGCGATCCCATTGTATTACATCAATATATCTTGTGCGATCCCATTGTATTACATCAATATATCTCGTGCGATTCCATTGTATTACATCAATATATCTTGTGCGATCCCATTGTATTACATCAATATATCTCGTGCGATTCAATTGTATTACATCAATATATCTCGTGCGATCCCATTGTATTACATCAATATATCTTGTGCGATCCCATTGTATTACATCAATATATCTCGTGCGATCCCATTGTATTACATCAATATATCTTGTGCGATCCCATTGTATTACATCAATATATCTCGTGCGATCCCATTGTATTACATCAATATATCTTGTGCGATCCCATTGTATTACATCAATATATCTCGTGCGATCCCATTGTATTACATCAATATATCTCGTGCGATTCAATTGTATTACATCAATATATCTTGTGCGATTCCATTGTATTACATCAATATATCTCGTGCGATTCAATTGTATTACATCAATATATCTTGTGCGATGCCAAGGTTTACATCAATATATCTCGTGCGATTCCATTGTATTACATCAATATATCTTGTGCGATCCCATTGTATTACATCAATATATCTCGTGCGATTCCATTGTATTACATCAGTATATCTTGTGCGATCCCATTGTATTACATCAATATATCTCGTGCGATTCAACTGTATTACATCAATAAATCTTGTGCGATGCCAAGGTTTACATCAATATATCTTGTGCGATTTAATTGTATTACATCAATATATCTTGTGCGATCCCATTGTATTACATCAATATATCTCGCGCGATTCCATTGTATTACATCAATATATCTTGTGCGATCCCATTGTATTACATCAATATATCTCGTGCGATTCAATTGTATTACATCAATATATCTTGTGCGATTCCTTTGTTTACATCAATATATCTTGTACGATTCCATTGTTTTACATCAATATACCTTGTGCGATTCCATTGTTTTACATCAATATACCTTGTGCGATCCTATTGTATTACATCAATATATCTCGTGCGATTCCATTGTTTTACACCAATATATCTCGTGCGATTCCATTGTTTTACATCAATGTATCTCTCTTCAGTGAACGGTCTGTATCACAAATGAATTCTTTTCTCACAGAAGACATCGCTTGTGGAACTCAACTTCTTTGCGAGGCATTTAGAAGTTGGAGCACTATGGAATGGTAACAATATGTGGATGAAAAACGTGCTTATTACACTGACAGTTAGAACTTACACCGAAACGTCGCTGTCACTGTAATATATGATATAAGCGTCAGTAGCGATAAATGTTCACACCTGACACAAAAAAAATAACAATAATTCAGTACCGTGTTTTGTTTCCAATGAATGGCTGACATCTTAAACTAAACGAGGTCCCTTCAGCTATAACGCCGGTGCCAGTATGTTCATATCAGTTTGCATAATCAGAGAATGGGGCCCACATATTTCTCAAAATCTATATTTGCTGACAGTGCGTGTTTTACGATAATGTTGACGAATGTAATTTTAAACTATGACAATAACAGCTCAATATTTCAATACGTCACACCTGTTATTTAAAGTAATAAACCCGTGCTGAATAGGTAGTTGTTAAAACGACACGCAGGTCCCTAAATGAGCGACAAAAGAGCAATTATGTTCAATTATGTAAATTAATAACTGTACGTGTGATGTCTAAAAGTAATTAACTCACAGCTGATACATGTCTGTAGCAGATACACTGTGGGTTGTCATATGTCTGGCCCAGCTTTATCACTCGTCCGTTCAGTCACGAGACAGACAGGTTATTGAAATCCGTTGTGTGGGGAGCACAGGAAGTAATATGATGAAACCTTTAAGTGAGTGACTGAGTTTAATTTTACGCCGCACTCAGCAATATTCCAGCTTTATGACGGCGGTCTGTAAATAATCGATTCTGGACCAGACAATCCACTGATTAACAGCATGAGCATCGATCTATGAAATTGGTATGCGATGACCACCACCCGATCCCGTTAGTCACCTATTACGACAATCATGAACCACTGAAGATCAATTCTAACCTGGATCTTCACTTACAATCTTTAAAAAATATAATGTTGTATCCAGGCTTCTAAATAGGAAACCCGTGAAGGTCCGGGTTAGAATTGATCTTCAGTAACCCATGCTTGTCGTAGGAGGCGACTAACGGGATCGGGTAGTCAGACTCGCTCCCTGGGCTGACACATAAACCGTAAACCAATTGCGTAGATCGATGCTCATGCTGTTGATCACTGAATTGTCTGGTCCAGACTCGAGTTTTTACAGACCGCCGCCATATAGCTGGAATATGCTGAGTGTGACTTAAAAGTAAACTCACTCACTTACCAACATTAAATATATACTCCTGATTTAGAGTACATCTATAAATATGTTACAGGTAAACTGAATTGGTAAGAGAATGGGTCGGGTTATATGGTCTTAACGAAGCCAAGAAACACACACGCAAATAAATCTAATTTTAATAAGAGTAAAGCCATACAATCTGTTGTTAGTGGCAAGACACCGCCAGAAACATAAATGTAACACCGTCAAAGTCATGATTCTACTGGAATCAATTCGTCGTAAATCTCACCCGTGCACATCCGGGTTAGAATTGATATTCAGCAACCCACGCTTGTCGTAAGAGGCGACTAACGGGTCACCGACTAGGTAGTCAGGCTCGCTGACTTGGTTGACACATGTCACCGTATATCAATTGCGTAGATGTTCATGCTGTTGATCACTGGATTTTTTGGTCCAGACACGATTATTTACTGACTGCAGCTATATAGCTGTAATATTGCTGAGTGCGGCTTAAAACTAAACTCACCCACTAACTAACTCGTGAATCTAGCTCTTTCCCCTAGTTTGAACAAAGACACATAACAACAGATGGTCCGAAGTTATCTGTTTCTGTCTGTTTCGTAAAGTAAACATGTTCTGCAGCTATTTCACTCCCTGCAATGTACAAATAGCAGCCGTAGAAGGGAAATATCATCCGATATTATTTTCCTGGTATTTCTTAGAATTATTAAACGTTCTTAGTGAAACTAAGTCTTCTTTTATGTGATCCCAATAATGAAAAGGTCGGCTGCCACATCTATTTGCTCTGTCTATGACTATTGCCTTCTTTCTAAGGGTCTCTATGTTTAAGTGACTCATGTGATACCAACAATCGAATACTATTTTCCCGAAGTCTTCTTTTCTTACTCCCGCTTTCATAGCCAGTGCAGTACTTACGAACACGTCGTCCATACGAAGAGCTTTGCTGTTCTTGGACACTTCATGCATGGAATACCAACATTCCGGTGTAGTGATGTATGCATAGCCTAAACAGAATGAAGGGTATATATCAAAAGGATATTCTTGGTAAGAAATGTAGCTTTTATACTTTGAACTCCTCACTGGTCCTTTCCCTGAAATCTTTGTGCAGAACATTGTTCTTTGGGTGAGGTCACCACCAGCAAGAAAGTCAATGACTCGGTAAGGATTGATGAAGACATCATCATCCAGTTTTAATATGTATGATGAGTTACAGTGGTGTATATACCAATCCATTGACATGATATGCTTCTGAGGTAAGTTTGAGTAACTATCAGGAAGGTTTCCTTGGACAATATCTCCATAAAGCTTGCTTTCGTTTATTATTGTGTTTTGGAGCTTGTCGTCAGTAGTTCTTCCCATTATGAAGACGTGGGCAAGTGTTCTTCCCCTGTATTTGGCCAGAGAGCCATATGTTTTTCGAATAAGATCTCTCTTCTTGGCATTCCCCGGAGCCGAGTGTATCACCATCATCAAGAATACACTTGTATTTGCACAAACACTTGGGTTAAGAGAGTACACAAATTGGTGTAGATTTATGTACGGATCTCGAGGATCAGATGCATTCTTTGTGAAGAAGGCCATTATCTTAGGGTTCATGTCTGTCCCATTGAATAACGTCGGTGGCAAAGAATATGAGCTCACTGGTCTGTGCTTTATACGTTCAGTTGGCTGTTTGGCTTCTCCATTAAATGGATTCGCAGTTTTGACGGACACCTCTGATACCTTTACACCAACCCTTTTGGCCGTTGTGTTATTCAAGTCTGCCTGTCGATAGTATGCTTGTTCCTTCACAATGAACTGGTCTGTGTGGTCACGTTTGGTTAAGAAGTCCTTGGTCCTTGTTAACCGAAGTCCAAAATAGACACAACCACATATCCCAAAACAACAGAGGGATATTAAAACACGTTTCAGTTTGGGTATCATATTTTACTGGAAAGTACTACACCTGAAAAACAAATACATAGGTGGTAGTAAAGTTGCATCAACGGAAAACTATTAGTAAATTTCAGTCTGTAAAGTAGTAAAAAGGTTTCATAAGCAGGCCGATCCATCGCGTCATTCGGTATCGTAGATCGTAAAAACATAATACAGCAGGAAACTTCCAAACTAAATGCTTTGCTTGATTTCATCATTCAAACGATTTGATATCTGAAACGTTAGGAACCTACAATACCATAGACTTATTGTGTTCTTGGGATTATTTACCTGGCTTCCCTGTGACTCGCGGACGGTTTATGGTTGCTGTTCCTGGACGTGCCTGAGACTGCACCTCGTGGACTGCCTATAGTTGCTGTTCCTGGACTTGTCCGTAACCCCTGCTCCTGGACTACCAATGGTTGTTGTTCCTGGACGTGCCTGACACTGCACCTCGTGGACTGCCTATAGTTGCTGTTCCTGGACTTGTCCGTAACCCCTGCTCCTGGACTACCAATGGTTGCTGTTCCTGGACGTGCCTGACACTGCACCTCGTGGACTGCCTATAGTTGCCGTTCCTGGACTTGTCCGTAACCCCTGCTCCTGGACTACCAATGCTTGCTGTTCCTGGACGTGCCTGAGACTGCAGCTCGTGGACTGCCTATAGTTGCTGTTCCTGGACGTGCCTTTGATTGCTGCTCGTGGACAATTTATGGTTTGCTGTTCCTGGACTTGTCTATAACTCCAGCTGGAGTTGTCTCCTGTGGTTTGTATCCGTGGCTTCGTAGTCAATGATTTCTGATGGTTGCTTACTTGCTGTTATTTGTCGTACTGGGTTTTTCTATAATCCAACGTGCCTTGTCTTCTTGTTCGAGATTTCCCTGGATCTTCGTTGCTCAAACAGAAATAGTAGGAAGCGTTTGGTCATACAGTATGATACTACTAAGCATGCAACTGATATCTGATTTCAGACAAACAGCTTGTATGTATCGATTCAGATAATGGCCTGACAAGGGAATATTTGTTTTGTATCACCATCGATTCTCAACGGCAACCAGGGATTGCATCGCTTGATGAAGGAGATATTGATGTACGTGTATCGATTACAGGGATTTTTTACACATATTTTAAAGAATTATTTATATAACAAACATGTGAAATACCATGTTATGTATTTCTTCAATGGAAAGAGAAGCATGCAACGACGTAATTCGTAATAGTGTAAACGTTCACACAAGATTAACTCTCGCTATTTCCAAATTCTAAACGAATATGGTCTTCGAAAGAAAGCGCTTTCATTGCACAGACATAGCCACTGGTTTAACCATATACACATGTATATTCAATATAGAACAGGAGGCGTGGGGTAGCCCAGTCATTAAAGCGTTCGGCTTGTCACGCCAAGGACCTGGGTTCGATTCTCCACATGGTTACAATGTGCAAAGGCCATTTCTGGTGTCCCCTGCATGCTGTGATATTGCTGGAATATTACTCAAGCTAAACTCACTCACTCACAACAGAACACAATCAAGCTAACGCTCAGTTTGAACAGATCAAGCCTTTAGAAAAAAATATGTTCGTAACTCTTTAAAACCCTAAACAAAACCTTTTCAAACAACCATTTCAATTTCGATACGCAAGATCACAACGTAGTGGGAGCATAGCGGCCAAACACACAGACATATATTATCATTTGTCAAATCAAATCAAATCTTTATTTCCAATACTGTGAGGCCACAGGCCTATCAGTACAAAAACACCTCAACGATGCAGACATGAAATATAAAATGAATGATAACAATGAAAGCTTGTGCAGCATATACAATCTTAATATGACAAAATTGATTTCCTTTTTTCGGATGCATAAAACAAATATTTAGCAGTATTCAATGAAGTACATTTTTGGATGGTGATTTGTGTGCTGGCGATTAGGTGCCTGACTCTGAGGGCGTTGATGGGACTCAACCCAACAAAAGTACCAGAATCTGTTGAACAGTTGAACAGTGAAAGGGGAACAATATATTGCTACAGTTTCACCGTCACAGACTGCTCGCCATATCGTTACATCGTCATCACATTGCGTTGAGAATTAGAAAAAAAACCTTCATGTTTTTATTCACCCATTAAAACTGTATTGAATCAAGAGTTGTATATTAATGCTAGGAATAACCCAAAATACAGAAGGTCATTACTTCTATTTAGAACTAATTTTAATCGTTTAAGAGAACGAAATGTTAGACAAGGTTTTTGAAATGCTGAAAATGATTATGCTAAATGTCCCCTGTGTTATGTATTAGAAGATGAGAAACATATGTTTTATCAGTGTCCATTATATAATAGTCTCCGTATGGAATTAACTGTCTCTTTACAATGTTACATATAATAATGTTAAATATTTACTGAATTCAAATGATACAAATACTTTGCTTAAATTATTTAAATACATGTACTTATACAACACTTTATGATCCATCTACCAAAATTGTAACGCGCATATGCATGTCTCTCTGTATGTATTTGTATGAGTGAGTGAGTTTAGTTTTACGCCGCACTCAGCAATATTCCAGCTATATGGCGGCGGTCCGTAAATAATCGAGTCTGGACCAGACAATCCAGTGATCAACAGTATGAGCATCGATCTGCGCAATTGGGAACCGATGACATGTGTGAACCAAGTCAGCGAGCCTGACCACCCGATCCCGTTAGTCGCTTCTTACGACAAGCATGGGTTACTGAAGATCCATATTCTAACCCAACTTCACGGGTCGTATATATTTGTATGAATAATGGATCATTTGGCCTTGAAAACAACAAAGATGATGATGATGATGATGATGGTGATGGTGATGATGATGATGATGATGATGATGATGATGATGATGATGATACTGTGTTGTGACAGCTCGTACCAGGACAACACACAGAACATAGCTATCTCTGCTCTGATAGGACTTTGTAACCTCATGGTCAGGTTTCATAAGCCCTGTCTTAGGTGACGTCCCGGGACCTGCGTCAAAAAGCTACAAGCTGTTCTTTGATCTGGTTTAAAACGATATAGTTTTATGAACTCCATACTAGCCAGTACATATTAACAACTTGCAAAAAATCGAATCTGGAACAGATTGTTTTCCTGGCAATATTTTTTGTTGACAGAAATTGATTTGTGCTCACACATCACATTCACGGAAAACAATTGTTTCTATTCACATTTAGGTAGACTAATGCTTAGTCTCTGAATGTATACAATTTTGATAGAAACAAGCAAGTCCTTTTAAATCGATGTGAGATTCAGCCCTGAACCTGAGGAAATCTATACTTGCTTCATTTAGGGCTTTAGCATTGCAGAACTGTTGGGAGGAATGGAACATAATGGGATACAGGGTAACAGATGTTACGACGTAAATTGTAAAAACGCAAATTGTAATACTTGCAGCAAATTATAATAAACTTGACGTAAATTGTAATAAAAACGTAAATTGTAATAAAAATTGACGTAAATTGTAATACGCAAATTGTAATAAAAATTGACGTAAATTGTAATAATTTTCGTTGCGGTAAAATGTAATAAATATTTACGGCAATTGTAATAACAGTTTTAATCACTCGTAAATACGCAGGTGTTTGTTTTTCGTTGCATTTCATACATCAAATAAGCTTGTTAGGGCGATAACTCAAGAAAGAAATGATGGATTTTGTTCAAATTTGGTACCAAGGTATATTGGCGAGATTCACCGACACAAGTGAAATGGAGTGACCTTGAGATAATTTTCAAGGTCACAGCAAAAATCTGAGGGTTTTGCCAATATAAAGATTGTTAGCGCGATAACCCAAGAATGAATTGACAAATATTAGCTAAATGACGAAAATGATATTCGTCCTGATATATAATCGATATAAACTGTCCTCTGTATCATGTCTTTTCGCAAATATCTTTTTGAGGTTTTGATATGTATACATATAAAGTGGGGGCGGGGTAGGGGTGGGTTTCTAACGGGTATATCTAACACACTTGCATGCATGTAGAGTTGGAGAGGTCGATGGGTGTTCTAACGGGTATAACTACGAGGGACGTTCAAATAGTAGTCAGCCTCACCTGGAATATGATACAAATGCAGCTGTTTTTATGTTTTATTTTTCTACATATTATCTGTCAGCCTCAAGCAAATTGGTTTTGCTATGTTGCAGCCTCACGATCCCCATTTTGTGAGACTTTGTATATTGGCTTGGTACTCCCAAAAAAACCGTAAAATCTGCAATAAAATGCATCACAAACTTCAGGAAACAAAATATGCTATGTTTGAGATTGGTAGAAGTCGGCTAGAATCAAACTTAGATATTAAACTGCACAAAAAAGCAATTTCAAAACTACAATCGCTTGTTCAAATGACTTCCCATTGTGTTAACTGAAAGAACTCGAGAAAGAAATGAAGGATTTTGTTCAAATTTGGTACCAAGGTTTATTGACGGTAGATTGGAGATTTACCGACACCACTTGAATTTAGTGACCTTGAGGTCATTTTAAAGGTCACAGCGAAAATGGTGTAACAGCGAACTCAGGAAAGTATTAATAGTGCACATGCCAAGCTTGGTAGCCGCGAACTCAGGAAAGCATTAATAGATTTGGATCCAATTTTATATCAAGGTGTATTGGTGGGATTCCCCCAACAACAATTGATTGGGAAACTTGTGCTCATTTTAAGTTCACAGTGAAAAGTTTTTTGCACATGTCTAACTTTTTAGTGCGAAAATACAAGACAGAATTAATATGTTTTGCTTAAAGGTAGTACCAAGATGCGTTGGGAGTATCGTCTAACGCCAGTCGAATTCAGTGACCTTCGGATTATTTTCAAGGTCACAGCGAGTATTCTTGCGATATCTCCACACCTAATGGATGGAATTTGTTCGCATTTTGTATCAAGGCATCAGATGACAGTTTCGGTAACGTTTACATAATTTTCAGGGTCAGACAGAGAATAATTGCGACATTCAGATATCGACATGTTGCGGGGGTAATAGCTATGTTTGTGACAAACGCTTTGTCATTACTAATTTTCAAATTTTTGTGGTAGCATATGGTTTCTATAATTTCATGTTAATTCTACCAGCTGTGAAATTATTCGTGACACGTCTTAAAAAAGCCAGAGATTATTTGTGTATGTTTCGAAAATTAAAGTTAATTGTTTTTCATTATGGAGTTATTTTCGATAATGACGCAAGGACATATTTTACGAGCAATAGCTTTCAATAATTTAATGTTATTTCTATTACATTTTGAAGTTCTTCATAGCATATCCCAAAATAACAGGATATTGTTTGTTTACGCTTTGAAATGTACGTTTCTTTTTCTTCATTTTCGAATTATTTTCAATGTTGACGCAATGACATATTTGAAGTCAATTTTATGTTTTGATCATATGTGATTTATTATGATTTATGTTTCGATCATACATTCATATATTGTGTTGTCATAGTTTAACCTGGTTCGTATATTTTCTTCATCATATTACTACATATTATTGTATTTTTATGAGAGGGAATTTTAAGTTACATTTGCTAAGGATATCATAAATCGCTGGCGCCTGGTTATTCCTTGTCACACAGCAGTCAATCTGTCTACACATTTGTTGTATTTGATTGATGCATTTAAAATAAAATGTAGAAATGATATTGAATTGCATCATTTGCTTCAAGGAATCGATCAGATGTGATCGTTATCAAAGTAAAGTCAAAACTTCTTTCTGTAAGGTATACAGTGGAAGTTGACACCTTAATTGTTATGGGTAGACCAAAGAAATCATTTATTTAGTTTCACCGCTCAAAATACAACAAAAAATTCAACGGGTGGCATCAACCTCAAAGAATGATAATAACAATGCTTATAACATACGAGGGCAAACATATCGGGGATAATTTGTTTTCATGCGATATGCACCGGGTAAAATATCACTTTGTCATGGTGACATGACATCATGAACAATGTTATGACGTCACGTTGCTTCTAAGAAGCCGCCTTCTAAATACAACGATGACGGGGAGCCTGCCTTTGTTGGAAAGTAGATTATCGCGTAATTTCCGCAATTAAAGACTTCGGTAATAAATAGAAAATTATATTCGTGACCATAATATGCTAGGTTAACGACCTAAATATCGGCATATCCTTTCTCTGGTTCCGAAACTACCAAGATTTAGGCAGTTGTGTTGTAAACTGATATTTATCTTCTATAAAGTCGGCTATATTCAAACCATGAGAAATGTCGTCAAATAATGTCTGATGACAGTTACCAACGTCCCAATAGTGTCCATATATTTTAGAAATCTATAACAATATTTAAAGCACAACCTCACTACTTTTTTTGATAAATGACAAAGGATTAATCAACCATATTAAAAGGTTTTCAGGATTGAAGGACGAAGCTCATTAAAATCTATTGCCAGCTCCCTTTTAGAGACTGATAAAAGGTTCGAAAATGTGGGTCATAAATGCATGAAAGTTTGTATTGTTGTTCATACCCGTTAGGCCTCCCGCCTCTACATGTATTTGAGATATAACCGTTAGAACCACCACCAGCCCCTCTATGTCTTAAAGTATGCTAGATATAACCGTTAGAACACACCACACCACTTTTCTGCCCATTTATTCAATTGGGCTAAATCATAGTTGAGAGTTGCTTCTATGGATTTTACATATTTTCCCGCAACACCGATTGATGTGTCATCGGCCAACATTATTGTGATATTTTGTAAATTTCCAGGTAAATCATTGATATATACAAGGAACACAAATTAACCAAGGGCAGATCCTTGAGGAACCCCTGCAGTAACATTTAGTTTTTCATAATGTTCCATTAACAGAGACACACTGTCGTCTATCAGGGCCCGGTTGTTCAAAACTCGGTTATCTTTTAACCAGCCGTTAAGTACATTTAACCGACTGTTACCTAATAACAGAGGGTTATCTTGTTGTTCAAAACTCTGTTAACTTTTAACAGGCTGTTAACGTGACGTTAAGTTAACACACCTAAGGACCGCCGCTAACTTTTTAACAGTGTGGTTAACTCGCAAATGGCGTTCATGGCTAACACTGCTTTCATGATGCCAGTTCAGCAAAGAAAGGATAGGGTGTATCGTGGACTGGACTTCGATATTGGAAATTATTCTGACGAAGAGTTACATACGAAACTGTATCTATGCACATCATAGGAACTAATATACATGTTGTACAAGTACATGATGCCTACGTTTCATCTTTTAACACTTGTGGAAAGGTTTATATATGCTTTACTACACTAAATGTGTGAATTTCTTCTGTAAATATTATTCAAACAAACACTTTCAAAGAATATAACACGTACACCCTATACCCACGTATGATATGATATTGAACAAGGCTACATGTAGATAATTAAATTAGTTTCATGAAAAAATATCCGAACGATTACATTATGATACTGAAAGTGTAATCGGCGGGATATGGTGATTGTGTATACTCTTATTCTACCGACCTTCACCTCAGAGAAATTGCCAAATACACTCCCATTTTAAGAAAGAGAAGAAGCCAGAAATGCCGATTATTACCGTTGTCGTTCTGCGTGATTTTGCGTCAGTCATGGCGTCAGGCAGGACAGAAACTTGACAGTTTCGTGTAAACACATCACATTCCTGTATTGTATCTATTTTTAATTTCCTATTTCTTGCTAATATGCTCTTTCCATGCAAATGGGTGTCTGAAAATTTGAGAAAATGCTACACAGTGTAAAGTCTGAAATTTTCTTTGTTTACATTTCAAACAGGTGTTGTCTTTCGAGCACAGCAGTTGTTTCCACCCCCAATATCTTTCGTTTCACTTTATCTAGACACTTGGTATTGGTGCCAAAAAGACCAGTTGCAATTAGATTCTAAAATGTATGAGGAATTCAGTAGGGCTGGGACGAGTAGGAAACAATGGAATCGAGTACCCGCATGTACGTACCCGAATCGGAATCGAGTACCCGGAAATGTAAGAAATACATTCGGGTCAACTTTCTGAATATTCACGATTTGACAGAGATTATTGTAGAAAACTTGAACAGTTGGCAATAAGACATTAAAACTGACCTCAAGCTATTTAATTTACTTCTGTTTAACCAATATAGAGAGTAACACCATTACTTACATTCCTCGTTATAACAACGAACGTTTTGTTCCTGCTGCTACTGTAACTTAACTACTCACTACTCATGCACAGATAAATTACAGTCATTAAAACTATGCTCCATTAATCGGACAATATCAAAGATGTAAAAACCCGTGAATTTCCGGGTTAGAATATGGATCTTCAGTAACCCATGCTTGTCGTAAGAGGCGACTAACGGGATCGGGTGGTCAGACTCGCTGACTTGGTTGACATATGTCATCGGTTCCCAATTGCGCACATCGATGCTCATATTGTTGATCACTGGATTGTCTGGTCCAGACTCGATTATTTACAGACCGCCGCCATATAGCTGGAATATTGCTGAGTGCGGCGTAAAACTAAACTCACTCACTCACTCACTCAATGATGTAAATGTGTGTTACGTCAAAAATGAAAAAGACAAGCTATTGTCTGCCCTTGTCATTACAGAGCTCTCTCCCTTTCCGGATACTCGATTCCTACAAATAGGACTCGATTCCAGCTGTACCCGACCCGGATTCGAGTACCCGAGTACCCGTCCCAGCCTTAGAATGCAGTGATTCATTTGTCGCCGCTGAATATGAAATACAAGTGATGTAATTGGCGTTTCAATACCGGCCTTCGCGAAACGTGATTTTGTAAACACTATCCAATAGGGCGCAAAGTGCACTAGGGCGTTCGTGTGAGTGTATTTATGAAAACATCTGAACACGATTCCAGGCTTATCGGCAACGTTTCAGAATTATTAGTGATTTTATTAAAAACTGATATCATTGTTAATTAATATGCTATTTTTGAAAATCTATACTCCAAGTAATTATCCGATTTTGTTTTGATATGTCCGTCTGGCATCCCTTCCCATAGATGGATTTTAATTATATTTTTACTAATCATTTCAGCAATAGGCCTAATTTCTTTTTCATTCTTCGAATGTTTTAATTGAAGCAAATCATCTTTTAAAAATGCTGTATTAATTGATGAAAGCTTAGTTAGCATAAACATTGCTCTCGCAACTGATGTGTAGGAAAATAAACATAACATTATTATGTATCTATTTCTGTTGTGAGTGATATGCAGGCCTACTTCGTAGTCACTTTGATTGAATATTATATTTGAATATCGAAACCTTTTCGTCACAGCGAACACAACACTATCTCTTGTCATATTACACGATAATATTTGGAATTTTTAACTTATTTTATAACAATATCTGAATGCTAATGTTATACACTGATAGGTTCATATAAGGAATACTATGGCACAATAGTATTTCTCTGCCGAATCGTTGCAGCGTTCTATAATACACTTATGAAATATAATACATGTTTTCCGTCCTTGAAGACATTGAAAAGAACTATCTATGCATTAAATGGAGGTTCACCTGATTAATGAGTATCGAGGAAATTATGTTTATCTACTACAGCGTTCTATAATACACTTATGAAATATAATATATGTTTTCCGACCGTGAAGTCATTAACAAGAATTATGCATTTTCTGTAGTCACTTGTGAATTGAACTAAATGAAGGTTCATCTGATTAATGAGTATCGAGGAAATTATGTTCATCTATAAATTAGACGCAGCTTCATGTTTTTCAAGACATCTTTCCTGAATATGCGTCTGTGAAGGCGTTCAGATAATGACGATATTGCACAGTATTATTCATGAGATTCTTGTCAAAAGTAAGGTCGGATAATAGATCGATTTTATTCAGCAGTGTTGGCCCTGGGGCCTATAGTACGATTAAAGTTTGATTACTTGCACGTGGTGCTAGTAACATATTAAGTTTCTATTGGTATTGAATGCATATTTCAGATAAAAGCTAAGGTATTAATTACACAACATCTATATTGTTTGATGTTAAAAGATTTGGCAATGTGTGTTCATACATTACAATTTTTGACAGACTTGGCAAATAATTAATAAATGATATTGATAGCATCTTCACGACTTGGCCATACAGTCAGGACAAATAAAGGAGTGAAAAGTGAGCGATAGGTCTTGTGGGAATTCAAAGATTCATTAAGACTGTAGCCGTCTAAGCGTAACTCTGTGTGTAATATTTATACATTTTCTTTCCACGGACAACATGCTTCTAATATTAATATTATTTTCATGGATTCATCATATTTTATCTATAGCTGTGCTATAGTTTTTCATTAAAATGTGGGGCGGAGGGGTAGCCTAATGGTTAAAGCGTTGGCTCGTCACGCCGAAGACCCGGGTTCGAATCCCCACATGGGCACAATGTGTGAAGCCCATTTCTGGTGTCCCCCGCCGTGATGTTGCTGGAATATTGCTAAAAGCGGCGTAAAACCAAACTCAGTCAGTCAGTCAGTCATTAAAATGTCTTTTCTGTTGCTGGAATTGAAGTAAGTCCCACACAGAGCTGGGATCATATGTCTTTGAAATATAAATTATGCAAACGGCTGGAACCTTCTGTTCCAATACAAAACGTTCGTAACGCTACGACATTCGCATGCCTATGATAAACTATAGAGTTGGCCTCAACCATTGACTGGATTACATTCTCTTCGTCAGCAGAGAAATTTCGACTTCTCTTTTTCCTTGGGGTGCAGGCGACATTTTGCGTTTCCATTTTTGGTAAACCGGAAGTAAACAGAAAACGGAACTATGGGATATATGGAAGCTAACCAGTGACGTTAACCACACTGTTAAACTTTGACGGCGATGTTAGCTAACGGCATGACTAACCATGTTTTGAACAACGCATATTTAACGTTCGGTTACCTAACGGCCGGTTAAGGATTTAACCGGCCGTTAGGAGTTAACCGGCGGTTAAGATAACCGAGTATTGAACAACCGGGCCCAGATAGATAGTTAGTTAACCAACTAAGTACGTTTCCACGAACACCATCATTTTCTAATTTGTGCAATAAACCTTTATGCCATGCCCTGTAAAAAGCTTTTGAAATATCACAAAACAGCATACAGTAAAGGTGGTGATTATCTAGGATTGAGCATATATTATGATAAATGTCTATGTTGAGATGTAGTAGAATGACTAGCAGTAAAACCTGACTGGAATTTACTTAAAATCTTATGTTCATGGAAATGGTCGTGCACATGCTTTACCATTATTCTTTCAAGGATTTTCCAAAGGATAGGTATTAAACTAATAGGTCTGTAATTAGTTGGGAGGGATGCATTTCCTTCTTTCAAAATAGGAGTAACATTACTCGTGTTCCACAATGTAGGAAATACAGTCACTCAGTGATATATTATACAGCAAACAAAGAGGTTCAGCTATAGATGTACAAATTCGTTTTAACACTCTCATGTTAATGCCATCAGGTCCACTAGATTTGTTTGCTGGTAAGGTCTTATCAGATACCTCCTTTTCGGTTACAATGACATTTGTTATACTGTTAACACAGCGATGGCTAACAGGTGGCAAAGTCTTGCCGCCGTCAGTAACATTTGAAACAGATACAAAATATTCATTTAATGTTTGAGCTTTATCCAAATCTGTAAAAACTGAAGGTATCCCAGAATCATCAGTGACAAGAAGGGGAATGGGTCCCGATGAAGTAGTAACCACCTGATTGAGTAGACTGAGGTGATAAATAGTTATCAAAAATAGATTAAAAGTTTCCCTTGGCTATTCTTTTCAGATTATTTACTTTATTCCTTTGCTTTTTGTATTTAAATAGCTCAGAAGTATTCAGAGATCGAAATGCATTTTGCCTTAGACGTTCTCATTTCTTTTAAGTATGTTACGAGGGGCGTTGAAAAAGTAGCCAAACTAACTACAGTAAGTAATTTACTTCCAGGGACCGTGAGAAGACGTTTAGTTAAGCGGTATTGTTTACTTATCCGAGTTTAGTTAACCAGACTCTAGTAGTGATAATTAATGAAGAAATTTGCCGGGACCAAAGAAAAGTGTTTACTTATCAGGTCTGTTTAGTTAAGCGGTCTTTACTTAGGCGGTTTCCACTGTATATTCTCGATGTCCAATGTTTGAAAAAAAGCTTCCATTTTATTATGAAGGAATCATTAGCAAAGTCATATCCAAAATTTCATGTGGGTAATGTCGTTAACGAGATATTAGTCATCACAACATTGGGGTATTATGTTTCTTGCAAATTTGCAGAAAATGGAAAACGAAAGGGGGTGGGTAGTGTCTCCAAAACAAGCCCTTTCAGTAAACATGAAGGGGGAGTCACTTGAACAAGCGATTATAGTTTAAAATTGCTTTTTTGTGCAGTTTAATATCTAAGTTTGACTTTTACCAACATACAACATGTTTTTTGCATATTTTGTTTCAATTGGTGTAGGGGGATACCTTATTATAAAATTGGATCAAAATCTATTAATACTTTCCTAATTTCGCGGCTACCAAGCTTGGCATGTGCAAAACATTTACACCTTCGCTGTGACCTTTAAATGACCTCAAGGTCACTAAATTCAAGTGGTGTCGGTAAATCTCGTCAATAAACCTTGGTACCAAATTTGAACAAAATCCATCATTTCTTACTCGAGTTCTTTCAGTAAACCGAAGGGGGAGTCATTTGAACAAGCGATTGTAGTTTCAAATTGCCTTTTGTGCAGTTTAATATCTAAGTTTGATTCTAGCCGACCTCTACCAATCTCAAACATACAAACATGTTTCTTGCTTTATTTTGTTTCCTGAAGTTTAATTTGTGATGCATTTCATTGCTAGTCAGCTAGGCTATTCCATTTGTCCGAACCACAACATACGGAGACAGATCATTTAGCAGACCGGGTGCTGTACTCTGGAATTGATTACCTGAAAATGTCAGAAAATCGGAAAATACCAACAGTTTCCGATCTTGTCGCAAAACCATCCTCTTCAAACGAGCATTCGACTAAGCGCACATGAGCAGGACTCTGGATATGTAGCGCTATACAAATGTCTAATTTGATTTGATTTGATTTGATATACCCGTTAGAAACCCACCCCCACCCCACCCCCACTTTATATTTATACATATCAAAACCTCAAAAGATATTTGCGAAAAGACATGATACAGAGGACAGTAAGAGATCTTATATCGATTATATATCAGGACGAATATCATTTTCGTCATTTAGCTAATATTTGTCAATTCTTTCTTGGGTTATCGCGCTAACAATCTTTATATTGGCAAAACCCTCAGATTTTTGCTGTGACCTTGAAAATTATCTCAAGGTCACTCCATTTCACTTGTGTCGGTGAATCTCGCCAATATACCTTGGTACCAAATTTGAACAAAATCCATCATTTCTTTCTTGAGTTATCGCCCTAACAAGCTTATTTGATGTATGAAATGCAACGAAAAACAAACACCCGTGTATTTACGAGTGATTAAAACTATTATTACAATTTACGTAAATATTTATTACATTTTACCGCAACGAAAATTATTACAATTTACGTCAATTTTTATTACAATTTGCGTATTACAATTTACGTCAATTTTTATTACAATTTACGTTTTTATTACAATTTACGTCAAGTTTATTACAATTTGCTGCAAGTATTACAATTTGCGTTTTTATTACAATTTACGTCGTAACAAGGGACTTTGAGACAGACTAACATTTAAGATACGAATGCTATCCAGATATTTATCAAACGTTCCCAAAGGAAGTTCTTTGTGTAATATTTTAAACAGTTTATCAACTGTTAAGGCGATATGCATCAGTTTGGGTTCGAATCCCAATTTCGCTCCTGTGTGTTCGTGGGTTTCACTGAGAAAGGGTAAAGGTATCAGACCTGCATCACCTCGGGTTTCTGGCGACATTAATTTTATACGTCCCGACATGAATAGCGTAGTGTTTATGACTGTGTGACAACAGACTCGCGCCTTCGGGCGTTTAGTAGTTTGTTTTGAATTGTTATTTTGAAGACAAACGCTAAAATCGATCTGCTTTATCTGTGGAAAAGCAAGGAGTATTTTAAACCTTCTCCTTTGTATGGTATTCTCCTCTAGTAACGGGATACATTACCTAACCCATTATTTGATGGCTTCATTTCAAAGTTTGTAGTACCGATATATAATTTATTGTCATTCCAAGAAAATATTGTCTCCGCACTTTCACGTGAACTGAGTGAGTGAGTGAGTAAGTATGATTTACGCCACCTTTAGCAATATTCCAGCAATATCACGGCGGGGGGACACCAGAAATGGGCTTCACACATTGTATCCATGTGGGGAATCGAAGCCTGGTCTTCGTCGTGACGAGCCAACGCTTTAACCGAACTGACTGAATAAGCCGATGTGTGAAGTATGTCCTGCGTGACACGAGCGTTACTCAGGTGTATGTTAACACGTTTAGGAACATATTGTAGCAAGCGACGTATCTCTATATGAGTGTCAGAGGTCATCGTTGATAAACAATGGTGTGTCTTGGCCTGAATGTCAAGATAATACACTGACTGATAATACTGTCTTCAAATTATGTTTAAACGCCGGTGAAGAACAGAAGAAATGATTCTTAGGTGTTGCGTGTGAAATTATTAAACATAACGGCACAAGCACACAAGCCAACAGGTCGGAGCACGTGAGAGAGTCCATCAAGTTCAGTGTGTTAGTCCACCACGGAGGTCAATGGAGCAAAGTGTATTACAGTTTTGTGGAGGATCTCAAATACTCGTGAGTTTGTCATTCCGTCATACGTTCAGGTATCCTTGTAACATGATTACATATAGTGACAAGTACTATGACCCCAGTACGCTTAGTGCTTCCTTTCACAAAGCACTAAGGTGATTGTAAGTCACTAAGGTAACCTTAGTGCAATGTTGAAGAATGGGAGTTAAGGTAAACCTCAGTAAAGGTTGCTTCGTGAAGGGAGCCCCAGGTATCCTTGTGACATGATTACAAACACAATGACAAGTACTATGACCCCAGTACGTTCAGGTATCCTTGTAACATGATCACACACAATGACATGTACTATGACCCCTTACGTTCAGGTATCCTTGTGACATGATTACATATAGTGACAAGTACTGTGACCCCAGTACGTTCAGGTATCCTTGTGACATGATTACAAACACAATGACAAGTACTATGACCCCTTACGTTCAGGTATCCTTGTAACATGATTACATATAGTGACAAGTACTATGACCCCTTACGTTCAGGTATCCTTGTAACATGATTACATATAGTGACAAGTACTGTGACCACTTACGTTCAGGTATCCTTGTAACATGATTACATATAGTGACAAGTACTATGACCCCAGTACGTTCAGGTATCCTTGTAACATGATAACATATAGTGACAAGTACTATGACCCCTTACGTTCAGGTATCCTTGTAACATGATTACATATAGTGACAAGTACTGTGACCCCAGTACGTTCAGGTATCCTTGTGACATGATTACAAACACAATGACAAGTACTATGACCCCTTACGTTCAGGTATCCTTGTAACATGATCACACACAATGACAAGTACTATGACCCCTTACGTTCAGGTATCCTTGTGACATGATTACATATAGTGACAAGTACTGTGACCCCAGTACGTTCAGGTATCCTTGTGACATGATTACACACACAATGACAAGTACTATGACCCCTTACGTTCAGGTATCCTTGTAACATGATTACATATAGTGACAAGTACTATGACCCCTTACGTTCAGGTATCCTTGTAACATGATTACATATAGTGACAAGTACTGTGACCACTTACGTTCAGGTATCCTTGTAACATGATTACATATAGTGACAAGTACTATGACCCCAGTACGTTCAGGTATCCTTGTAACATGATAACATATAGTGACAAGTACTATGACCCCTTACGTTCAGGTATCCTTGTGACATGATTACATATAGTGACAAGTACTGTGACCCCAGTACGTTCAGGTATCCTTGTGACATGATTACACACACAATGACAAGTACTATGACCCCTTACGTTCAGGTATCCTTGTAACATGATTACATATAGTGACTAGTACTAGGACCCCTTACGTTCAGGTATCCTTGTAACATGATTACATATAGTGACAAGTACTGTGAAACCCAGTACGTTCAGGTATCCTTGTGACGTGATTACAAACACAATGACAAGTACTATGACCCCTTACGTTCAGGTATCCTTGTAACATGATTACATATAGTGACAAGTACTATGACCCCTTACGTTCAGGTATCCTTGTAACATGATCACATATAGTGACAAGTACTATGACCCCTTACGTTCAGGTATCCTTGTGACATGATTACACACACAATGACAAGTACTATGACTCCAGTACGTTCAGGTATCCTTGTAACATGATCACACACAATGACAAGTACTATGACCCCAGAACGTTCAGTTATCCTTGTAACATGATTACAAACACAATGACAAGTACTGTGACCCCAGTACGTTCAGGTATCCTTGTAACATGATTACAAACACAATGACAAGTAATGTGACCCCAGTACGTTCAGGTAGCCTTGTAACATGATCACACACAATGACAAGTACTATGACCCCAGTACGTTCAGGTAGCCTTGTAACATGATTACACACAATGACAAGTACTATGACTCCAGTACGTTCAGGTATCCTTGTAACATGATCACATATAGTGACTAGTACTATGACCCCAGTACGTTCAGGTAGCCTTGTAACATGATTACACACACAATGACAAGTACTATGACTCCAGTACGTTCAGGTAGCCTTGTAACATGATTACACACAATGACAAGTACTATGACTCCAGTACGTTCAGGTATCCTTGTAACATGATCACATATAGTGACTAGTACTATGACCCCAGTACGTTCAGGTAGCCTTGTAACATGATCACACACAATGACAAGTGCTATGACTCCAGTACGTTCAGGTATCCTTGTAACATGATCACATATAGTGACTAGTACTATGACTCTAGTACGTTCAGGTATCCTTGTAACATGATTACAAACTCAATGACAAGTACTATGACTCCAGTACATTCAGGTATCCTTGTAACATGATTACAAACACAATGACAGGTACTATGAACCCAGTACGTTCAGGTAGCCTTGTAACATGATCACATATAGTGACTAGTACTATGACTCCAGTACGTTCAGGTATCCTTGTAACATGACTACAAACACAATGACAAGTACTATGACCCCAGTACGTTAAGGTATCCTTGTAACATGATCACATATAGTGACAAGTACTGTGACCCCAGTACGTTCAGGTATCCTTGTAACATGATTACATATAATGAGAAGTACTGTGACCCCTTACGTTCAGGTATCCTTGTAACATGATTACATATAGTGACAAGTACTATGACCCCAGTACGCTTAGTGCTTCCTTTCACAAAGCACTAAGGTGATTGTAAGTCACTAAGGTAACCTTAGTGTAATGTTGAAGAATGGGAGTTAAGGTTAACCTCAGTAAAGGTTGCTTCGTGAAGGGAGTCCCAGGTATCCTTGTGACATGATTACAAACACAATGACAAGTACTATGACACCTTACGTTCAGGTATCCTTGTAACATGATCACACACAATGACAAGTACTATGACCCCTTACGTTCAGGTATCCTTGTGACATGATTACATATAGTGACAAGTACTGTGACCCCAGTACGTTCAGGTATCCTTGTGACATGATTACACACACAATGACAAGTACTATGACTCCAGTACGTTCAGGTATTCTTGTAACATGATTACATATAGTGACAAGTACTATGACCCCTTACGTTCAGGTATCCTAGTAACATGATTACATATAGTGACAAGTACTGTGACCCCAGTACGTTCAGGTAGCCTTGTGACATGATTACACACACAATGACAAGTACTATGACCCCTTACGTTCAGGTATCCTTGTAACATGATTACATATAGTGACAAGTACTATGACCCCTTACGTTCAGGTATCCTTGTAACATGATTACATATAGTGACAAGTACTGTGACCCCAGTACGTTCAGGTATCCTTGTAACATGATTACATATAGTGACAAGTACTATGGCCCCAGTACGTTCAGGTATCCTTGTAACATGATTACATATAGTGACAAGTACTATGACCCCAGTACGTTCAGGTATCCTTGTAACATGATTACAAACACAATGACAAGTACTATGACCCCAGTACGTTCAGGTATCCTTGTAACATGATTACATATAGTGACTAGTATTACACAATAGGACCCCAGTACGTTCAGGTAGCCTTGTAACATGATTACATATACAATGATGACAAGTACTATGACCCCAGTACGTTCAGGTATCATTGTAACATGATTACACACACAATGACAAGTACTATGACCCCCTTGTTACGTTCAGGTATCCTTGTAACATGATCACATATAGTGACAAGTACTATGACCCCTTACGTTCAGGTATCCTTGTAACATGATTACACATATAATGACAAGTACTATGACCCCATACGTTCAGGTATCCTTGTAACATGATTACAAACACAATGACAAGCTATGACCCCAGTACGTTCAGGTAGCCTTGTAACATGATCACACACACAATGACAAGTACTATGACCCCAGTACGTTCAGGTATCCTTGTAACATGATTACAAACACAATGACAAGTACTATGACCCCAGTACGTTCAGGTATCCTTGTAACATGATCACATATAGTGACTAGTACTATGACTCCAGTACGTTCAGGTATCCTTGTAACATGATTACAAACACAATGACAAGTACTATGACCCCAGTACGTTCAGGTATCCTTGTAACATGATTACAAACACAATGACAAGTACTATGACCCCAGTACGTTCAGGTATTCTTGTAACATGATCACACACAATGACAAGTACTATGACCCCAGTACGTTCAGGTACTCTTGTAACATGATCACACACAATGACAAGTACTATGACCCCTAGTACGTTCAGGTTTCCTTGTAGCATGACCACACACACAATGACAAGTACTATGACCCCAGTACGTGAGACCTCTGTTTTCATGGTCCTACACTAATGTACAGCTATTGTTCCGAGAGGGTTACTGAAATGGTACCAAGAAAGCTATTACAATCGTATCACACTTGTAGCTAGAGCATGGATACAGATCTAACATCCGTGTACCAGAAGGGTTACAACAGTTAAGTATAATACTTGTACCGATAGGGTTGCTACAGCCTTATCAAACTTGTAGCTTGAAGTTTGATAAAAACTTCATGAACCAAGAGGGTTACTACAGTTCTGTATAATAAGTGTACCGACAGAGTTGAATCAGATTTGTCACACTTGTACCGAGTGGGGTAAGGGGGCCTCATCATATTCCTGTACCTAGAGATCTACTTAAGTTATACCACGCAAGTACCGAGAGGGTTCCTAACAGCTTTCTTGACGGTAACTATATTTCTATCGCTAAGGATTTCGTAAGCATCACAATACCCATCCATCAGCACGTCATTTTGCCTCTCTACGTCTTCCCTGTAGTAGTTTAGGCTACATAGTTTGGTTTGTTTAGAATCCAGGGATTATTTCTGATGGGTTAAGTGGAAGCAATGTGTACATTGTACTGTATAAATGCCTGGGCCAAGGTTCTATTTCAACCTATTCTTAGCAAAATGTCGCCAAGGCTACCACCTATACTACCCATAAAAAGTTTAAACTCACCTAAAGCACTCACTATATGTTATGTATATATATGTGGTTACATCAATGATTGATTAACTTGGGGGAACCAACTGCAAGGTTTATGCAGATGAATTGTACGAGGATCATGCATCAAATTGCTAAACAGCATGTGTAAATATCGTTCATGTGAACAGCTGCGTTTTGGCGTACAGTTTTGTTAAGAATTCGCCAATTTTTAATGAACTCTTGACAATAATGTTTTCAACGTTACGAATTTGTTTTACAATACTGTAGTTCATGTGTAAACAGTACTTTTAAACTGAATGGAATATTTTGCAAAATCAAGTTTAGAACAGTTGACTTAAGTAAGTTGCTACATTTACACTAGTGAGTCTAAACTTTTGATGGGGAGTATCCATACAGATTTTCCTTTTAGCTTAATGTGGATCAAGGGTTGTAGGTAGGGTAAGGTTTTGTATTCAAGGATGTGGATGTGTTTGACAGAGCTCCCCCCATGTTTCCACCACACGGTGCTGGTGTGGGTGCCGTGTTGCTCCACCTCATTTTATATAATAGCCCCCACTCCTTAACGCACCCCGACCTCCTTTCAAAAATATATTCTGTATTCCAGGACGTTGACCTGCTGTTGAACAACACGTGGCCAGAGTTCCCACCATGCTTCCATCACACAGTGCTGGTGTGGGTGCCGTGTGGCTGGCTGTGGCTGACTCTCCCTGTATTCCTGGTCCACCTCCACAGACGACAGCCCTGCCCCCAGAAGATGTCGACTCTCACCCTCACAAAAATAGTAGGCACGAACAGAAACAATCACAGATGTCTTATTATGTGTTATTATACTCAAACGCAAAGTTTATTGCGACGGAGTGGTTTGTTTTTTTGGTTGTTTTTTTAAGAAGAAGAAGAAATTTATTTCAGTATTTGAGGCCACATGGCCAAGAGTAAAAACAATATTTTGCGGATGGACAGATAAAACATTGTAATTAGGACATTTTGCAGGCAAGTTACGCTTTAGAAATATTGCAACAGACTTCAATAAATGTGCATTTGTTGTTGTTAAACTTGTTTTTGAGTACTTAACAAAGAGGTTATGTGAATATATTTTGAAAACGCCTTAAATGCTTTTAATCATGTAGCACATCACGGATTTCACCAAACAAACGAAATAAGATCGAAAACCGTAAATGTATGGAATTTCTCAGGAATTGAATCTTTCGCGGGAACACATATCATCGCAGAGCCATTTCTCCAGTAATCACCATGTTCTAAAGATCATATTGCAAGTAATCTATAAACAACTCAACTGACGGAGTGGTTGGTTGGTTGGTTTGTTGTTCCACTCAGCAATATTTCAGTTATATGACGGTGGTCCGTAAATAATCCTCCAAAATTGATTTCCTTTTTTCGAATGCAAAAACAAATACTTAGCAGTATTCAAGGCAATATCTACATATTTGGATGATAGCAACGAATTAGATTTTAGTGTATTGGGAAAACAGAGAATTGCAACAACAGATATTTACGTCTTAATTCAATGTAGGATGGAGAGATTAGTAAGAAATGATATTCATTTTCAAATACATTTAAATTACACATTTTGCATTTTCCTTGTTCCCGGGGAATGCATGAGCAACGACCTCTTTCAATTTCTAAACTATGGGAATTTAAGCTAAATCGTGATTAACAAGATCTATATTTTGATACAGTAATATGAGTTAAATATGTTTCACAAGAAATCGTTAATTTAAAATTACAATGCGGAAACATTTCAGGGCTCTCAGATACATCACTGTGCCAAACTGTGTTATTCTTTGTCAGTATTCCAACTACCATATGCCTCTCAAAGAGTTGGTGGCGGTCTGTAAAGAATCGAGTCTGGACCAGACAATCTAGGACTCAACATGAGCATCAATCAACGCAACTTGGATACGCTGACATGTGTCAACCAAATCAGCTAGCCTAACCACCCGATCCCTTTAGTCGCCTCTTACGACAAGCATGGGTTGCTGAAGTCCAATTGTAACCCTGATCTTCACGGGTATATTGTGACTGACAAAGAGCAAACAGAATCAAACTGTTTTAGAAGAAGAAAATGTAAAGACAATGTTTCTAGGTATGACTACAGTTTATAAGAACAGTGCAACTGTCATACGCAAATGAGCCACAACACACGTTCACACGGTCAGCAGCGAGTGTGTCCATCTTGTGGCTGACAGAAGCCTGGCACCACTGAGGCCACAAGGTCGAGGAAGGATTTGGACGACGTCGTAATCTTTGCTCCATTTCATCTCAGGCGCTTCCAAATCGTGGGATCATGAAGGGCAGGGTAAAACATAACACGCCCCCTTCCCCCCAAACGATACAAAACACATGTAATGTTCACGTGTGCAATTGTAGACGGTGAAGAGAACTCTTCTCCCACTCGCTCCCCATCGTCAGTGTTGGAGACGCCCACGTGAATGTTCTTGGCCCCGTTTCACAAAGCTCTCGTAGCGCTACGACTATCGGAAGTCAATGTTACAGTATAGGAGGTACGAATGCTACGAGAAAAGTTACGAGATCTTAGGCTTAAGAGAGCTTTGTGAAACGGGGCCATGGTTCTTGTGAATGCCGCCAGACAGCGTGTGGGACTTTTCCCCAGGACGCGCTGCCTAGTCAAACGCACCAACAACTTTGCGGACAGTGTGAAGACTCAATACAACGCATGGTCTTTATGAAAGCACCCTTGAAGACCTTCAGCAACCCATGTTTATCGAAAGAGGCGACTAACGGGATCGGGTGGTCAGACTCGCTGTCTTGGTAGACACATGTCATCGTATATCAGTTGTGCAGATCATGATGTTGATCACTGGATTGTCTGGTCCAGACTGGGTTATTTACAGACCGCCGCATAATAGCTTGATTATTTCTGAGTGTGGCGTTAAACAACAAACAAACAAACACTACCTTATACAGCATAGGCACATGTATGGTTGTTTGTTTCAGATTGTTAGCGCTCTTCTGGCGCTAATGGCATTTGTTGATTTCGCCATAGCGGCTTCGATCTTTAGGTCTACCTCATCCCCAGCTTCCTACCACGCCCACATCCTGAAGATGCTGTCTTTTGTAAGTACTTGTAGGTCAGGTAGTATGTATTGTTGTGATATCGATGTTACCCATTTCAATGTTGTTGAAATAGAAAGCTGTTGAATCGACAATCAATGTGGCCTCTCTGTGAGATAATGCATGGGCTCTGCGATGTTCTGGATATGTAATGCACACTATAAAGCAGGTGTAATATATACGTTGTATTGTAGGTTTATTGTGTGTTGTAATGCAAGAGCAAAGTTTTCTGTGTTGCAGGTGTGATATATATGTTGTTTTGTAGGTTTCGTGTGTGCTGTAATGCAATAGCAATGTGTTCTGAGTTGCAGATGCTGTGCATGTACCTTACTCTACAATCACGGAGGAAGGGACTGACCAGTTCCTGTATCTTGTTCATCTTCTGGTTTCTCATTGTTTTCTGCAACATCGTCCCCTTCTACACTTACATCATTCAGTGGGTGAGTTCAACTATACTACATAGTGTCCTCAATGTGACTTGGATGTTGACAGTGTGACCTTGGCGTTTCCGGTAAGATTTAGGTGCCCTCAGTATAACCCTTGTGTTGTCAATGTGATCTTGGCGTCTCCGGTAAGATTTAGGTGCCGGTAAGATTTAGGTGTGCCCCGGTAAGATTTCGGATCAGTATAACCCTTGTGTTGTCAATGTGATCTTAGGCGTTTCCGGTAAGATTTAGGTGCCCTCAGTATGTGATGTGGGTGTTTCCATTAATATTTAGGTGCCCTCAGTATAACCCTTGTGTTGTCAATGTGATCTTGGCGTTTTCGATAAGATTTAGGTGCCCTCAGTATAATCTATGACAAATACCTTCTCTGACATCTTTTTTCATATTACAAAGTCGACCATGATATTGTGTAAATTTGGTTGACAGGCAAAGCATCCCGTTGCCAAACTGATGCTGTTCTTCACCAGTTTTGCTATCCTCTTCTGCCAGTTTGTTCTTCACCTGTTCGCCGACAGGCTCCCTGTTCGCAAGAAGAAAGGAAAAAGGGTAAGGACTGTCACAAATGCCCAGAGTGGTTGATCTAGTTTCAATTGAGGATACAGTGAGTGAGTATGGTTTTACGCCGTTTTTAGCAATATTTCACCAATTTCACTGCGGGGGACACCAGAAATGGGCTTCACGTATTGTGCCCATGTGGGGAATCGAACCCGGGTCTTCGGCGTGACGAGCGGACGCTTTAACCACTAGGCTACCCCACCGCCCCTGAGGATTCAGGAAGAGGGTAGTAGGAGCATCATCTGTCGGAAATGCCCTTCGTGTCCGGATTCATCTAGAGGCTCCCCAACACTTGAATTTTGGCGGAAAGGTCAGATCTGTCCCAAGTGTCAACTATAAGTGATTTATACAAGAGACCATTAATCAAGCACCACTCACTTATGTGATAAGTACCCAAACTCTATGCGTTGTTGTGTACGCTTTGCAGGGCACGCCAAACCCGTTGACGTTGCTTGCTGCAAATATGTTCTCTGCTATTCGGAGTGCATTGGATCAGGCAGTATATAGCTGACAAAGACCACATGGCATCTATTGCAGTGGTACGATATTTGGACATGTCATGTATGTAATGTTGAGCAGTCACATTTCCGTAAATAATTGCCAATTAGGCCCTCTGCTGCCAACAACTTCCTCCCCACACCATACGATACGACTTCCTGATTGGGACATCCCCTTCGGCCTATATGCGCCATAAACACGACTAGGGCACGCTGCCATGTACTTAACTCCGAACAGGCGTCGTGAATACGACCTTCTGTCAGTCACGTCCTAGCCAGCGACTTACAATTCGGGCACATCTCAATATGTAACGACAATATGTGACGGTTGTAAGCCCTAATTTGGTGAGTGCAGAATTGTCTGGCCATTTTCCGTCAACTAATCACATGCCCTAAAGCATTCCTTAACGATGACGTCACTGTCAGGAATCAGCTCCAGAGATGCAGAGTACGGAACGGTTTTCATTGGACGTGGTTACTCTGGGGCTGCTTAGTTCTGGCCTGTATGGCGCCTTTCCGAACAGATGAGCTCTAGCAACACGGGAGAACCAAAGATTCTAGCAATGTGGGCATGGATGGCTCCCATCTTGGTGAACGGCTATCAGTCGTAGCATTTCAGTTGTGTGTTTTTGTCAGTTGGATTGTCTCACATGCTGTCCGTATCATTTACATACCCTATTTACACGTGTACTCTGGCCGTCCAATGGGGCACATGTTTCCCTTATTTTCTCGAAGTTTCTACTAACAACGTTTCTTGGTCCTGTAACCATACAGAACATTGTAGCTTTCGTACGACGTGTTTTGTATTTGGCCATTTCATGTGAGCGGCAAGGTTAACGTAGAACCAGTGTTGAACACTATTTGTTCTTTAAGGTTTTAAAGCTGGCCAGGCAGTGTGTTACTGGACGCTGCTTTTATGTTCCAGGAACCTTGTCCAGAGACAACAGCAGCCTTCCTCAGCAAGATCACCTTTCACTGGATAACAGGGTAGAGTATCACACAGTCTCACACTTTACACCAGATTACAGGTTAGAGTATCACACAGTCTCACACTTTGCACTTGATAAGTGGGTAGTGTGTCAGAAATTCTCACACTTTACACCGGATCACAGGTTAGAGTATCACACAGTCTCACACTTTACACTTGATAAGTGGGTAGAGTATCACACAGTCTCACACTCTTACACCGGATAACAGGGTAGAGTATCACACAGTCTCACACCTTACACAGGATAACTGGGTAGAGTATCACACAGTCTCACACTTTACACACTGGATAACAGGGTAGATATCACACCGTCTCACACCTACAGTATCACAGAGTCTCACACTTTACACCGGATAACACAGGGTAGAGTATCACACCGTCTCACACCTTACACCACCAGATAACTGAGGGTAGAGTATCACAGTATCACACTGTCTCACACCTTACACAGGATAACTGGGTAGAGTATCACACAGTCTCACACCTTACACACACTCACACCTCACAGGATAAGTGGGTAGAGTATCACACAGTCTCACACCAGGGTAGAGTATCACACAGTCTCACACTTTACACTCACACCTTACAGATAACTGGGTAGAGTATCACACAGTCTCACACTTTAGTATCACACACACGGATAACTGGGTAGAGTATCACACAGTCTCACACTTTACACAGGATAAATGGGTAGAGTATCACACTGTCTCACACCTTACACCAGATAACTGGGTAGAGTATCACACAGTCTCACACCTTACACAGGATAAATGGGTAGAGTATCACACAGTCTCACACCTCACACAGGATAAATGGGTAGAGTATCACACTGTCTCACACGTTACACCGGATAACTGGGTAAGGTATCACACAGTCTCACACCTTACACCAGATAACTGGGTAGAGTATCACACAGTCTCACACGTTACACCGAATAACTGGGTAGAGTATCACACAGTCTCAAGCCTTACACAGGATAAGTGGGTAGGGTATCACATAGTCTCACACCTTACACAAGATAACTGGGTAGAGTATCACACAGTCTTACACCTTACACAGGACAAATGGGTAGAGTATCACACAGTCTCACACCTTACACAGAATAACTGGGTAGAGTATCACACAGTCTCACACCTTACACAGGACAAATGGGTAGAGTATCACACAGTCTCACACCTTACACAGGATAACTGGGTAGAGTATCACACAGTCTCACACCTTACACAGGATAAGTGGGTAGAGTATCACACCGTCTCACACTTTACACCAGATAACTGAGTAGAGTATCCACCATGCTCACACTTTACACCGAATAAATGGGTACAGTATCACACTGTCTCACACCTTACACCAAATAACTGGGTAGGGTATCACACAGTCTCACACCTTACACCAGATAACTGGGTAGAGTATCACAAAGTCTCACACCTTACACCAGATAAATGGGTAGGGTATCACACAGTCTCACACCTTACACAGGACAAATGGGTAGAGTATCACACAGTCTCACACCTTACACAGGATAAGTGGGTAGAGTATCACACAGTCTCACACCATACACAGGATAAGTGGGTAGAGTATCACACAGTCTCACACCTTACACAGTAAAAATGGGTAGAGTATCACACTGTCTAACACGTTACACCGGATAACTTGGTAAGGTATCACACAGTCTCAAGCCTTACACCAGATAACTGGGTAGAGTATCACACAGTCTCACACCTTACACAGGATAAGTGGGTAGGGTATCACACAGTCTCACACCTTACACAGGACAAATGGGTAGAGTATCACACAGTCTCACACATTACACAGAATAACTGGGTAGAGTATCACACAGTCTCACACCTTACACAGGATAAGTGGGTAGAGTATCACACAGTCTCACACTTTACACCAGATAACTGCTTAGAGTATCACACTTTACACCAGATAACTGAGTAGAGTATCCACCATGCTCACACTTTACACCGAATAAATGGGTACAGTATCACACTGTCTCACACCTTCCACCAGATTACTGGGTAGAGTATCACACAGTCTCACACCTTACACAGGATAAATGGGTAGAGTATAACACAGTCTCACACGTTACACCAAATAACTGGGTAGGGTATCACACAGTCTCAGGCCTTACACCAGATAACTGGGTAGAGTATCACAAAGTCTCACACCTTACACAGGATAAGTGGGTAGAGTATCACACAGTCTCACACATTACACAGGATAACTGGGTAGAGTATCACACAGTCTCACACCTTACACGGGATAACTGGGTAGAGTATCACACAGCCATACACCTTACACCAGAAAACTGGGTAGAGTATCACACAGTCTCACACTTTACACCAGATAAACGGGTAGAGTATGACACAGTCTCACACTTTACACCAGAAAAATGGGTAGAGTATCACACAGTCTCACACTTTACAACAGATAACTGGGTAGAGTATCACACAGTCTGACACACCTTATACAGGATAACTGGGTAGAGTATCACACAGTCTCACACCTTACACCAGATAACTGGATAGAGTATCACACAGTGTCACACCTTACACCAGATAAGTAGGTAGAGTGTCACACAGTCTCACACGTTACACCGAATAACTGGGTAGAGTATCACACAGTCTCACACTTTACACCAGATAAATGGGTCGAGTATCACACAGCCTCGCACATTACACAGGATAAGTGGGTAGAGTATCACACAGTCTTACACCTTACACAGCATAACTGGGTAGAGTATCACACAGTCTCACACCTTACACAGGATAAGTAGGTAGAGTATTACACAGCCTCGCACCTTACACAGGATAACTGGGTAGAGTATCACACAGTCTCACACCTTACACAGGATAACTGGGTAGAGTATCACACCGTCTCACACTTTACACCAGATAACTGGTTAGAGTATCACACTTTACACCAGATAACTGAGTAGAGTATCCACCATGCTCACACTTTACACCGAATAAATGGGTACAGTATCACACAGTCTCACACCTTACACAGGATAAATGGGTAGAGTATAACAAAGTCTCACACGTTACACCAAATAACTGGGTAGGGTATCACACAGTCTCAAGCCTTACACCAGATAACTGGGTAGAGTATCACAAAGTCTCACACCTTACACAGGATAAGTGGGAAGAGTATCACAAAGCCTCACACCTTACACCAGATTACTGGGTAGAGTATCACACAGTCTCACACCTTACACAGGATAACTGTGTAGAGTATCACAAAGCCTCACACCTTACACCAGATAGCTGGGTAGAGTATCACACAGTCTCACACTTTACACCAGATAACTGGGTAGAGTATCACACAGCCTCACACCTTACACAGGATAAGTGGGTAGAGTATCACACAGTCTCACACCTTACACAGGATAAGTGGGTAGAATATCACACAGTCTCACACCTTACACGGGATAACTGGGTAGAGTATCACACAGCCAGACACCTTATACGGGATAACTGGGTAGAGTATCACACAGTCTCATACTTTACACCAGATAAATGGGTAGAGTATGACACAGTCTCACACTTTACACCAGAAAAATGGGTAGAGTATCACACAGTCTCACACTTTACAACAGATTACTGGGTAGAGTATCACACAGTCTGACACACCTTATACAGGATAACTGGGTAAGGTATCACACAGTCTCACACCTTACACCAGATAACTGGATAGAGTGTCACACAGTCTCACACCTTACACCAGATAAGTGGGTAGAGTGTCATACAGTCTCACACTTTACACTGCATAACTGGGTAGAGTATCACACAGCCTCACACCTTACACCAGGTAACTGGGTAGAGTATCACACAGCCTCATACATTAGACCAGACAACTGGGTAGAGTATCACACAGCCTCGCACCTTACACAGGATAAGTGGGTAGAGTATCACACAGTCTCACACATTACACAGCACAACTGGGTAGAGTATCACACAGTCTCACACCTTACACGGGATAACTGGGTAGAGTATCACACAGTCTCACACCTTACACCAGATAACTGGGTAGAGTATCACACAGTCTCACACTTTACAACAGATAAATGGGTAGAGTATCACACAACCTCACACCTTACACAGGATAAGTGGGTAGAGTATCATACAGTCTCACACCTTACACAGGATAACTGGGTAGAGTATCACACAGTCTCACACCTTACACGGGATAACTGGGTAGAGTATCACACAGTCTCACACTTTACACCAGATAAATGGGTCGCGTATCACACAGCCTCGCACCTTACACAGGATAAGTGGGTAGAGTATCACACAGTCTTACACCTTACACAGCATAACTGGGTAGAGTATCACACAGTCTCACACCTTACACAGGATAAGTAGGTAGAGTATTACACAGCCTCGCACCTTGCACAGGATAAGTGGGTAGAGTATCACACAGTCTCACACCTTACACAGGATAACTGGGTAGAGTATCCCACAGTCTCACACTTTACACCAGATAACTGGGTAGAGTATCACACAGCCTCACACCTTACACAGGTTAAGTGGGTAGAGTATCACACAGTCTCACACCTTACACCAGGTAACTGGGTAGAGTATCACACAGTCTCACACCTTACACGGGATAACTGGGTAGAGTATCACACAGCCTAACACCTTACACCAGATAACTGGGCAGTGTATGACACAGTCTCACACTTTACACAACACCAGAAAAATGGGTAGAGTATCACACAGTCTCACACTTTACAACAGATTACTGGGTAGAGTATCACACAGTCTGACACACCTTATACAGGATAAGTGGGTAAGGTATCACACAGTCTCACACTTTACACCAGATAACTGGATAGAGTATCACACAGTCTCACACCTTACATCAGGTAACTTTGTAGAGTGTCACACAGTCTCACACATTAGACCAGATAACTTGGTAGAGTATCACACAGTCTCACACTTTACACCAGATAAATGGGTCGAGTATCACACAGTCTCACACCTTACACAGGATAAGTGGGTAGAGTATCACACAGTCTCACACCTTACACAGCATAACTGGGTAGAGTATCACACAGTCTCACACCTTACACGGGATAATTGGGCAGAGTATTACACAGCCTCGCACCTTACACAGGATAAGTGGGTAGAGTATCACACAGTCTGACACACCTTACACTGCATAACTGGGTAGAGTATCACACACTCTCACACCTTACACCAGATAACTGGGTAGAGTATCACACAGTCTCACACTTTACAACAGACAAATGGGTAGAGTATCACACAACCTCACACTTACACAGGATAAGTGGGTAGAGTACCATACAATCTCACACCTTACACAGGATAACTGGGTAGAGTATCACACAGTCTCACACCTTACACGGGATAACTGGGTAGAGTATCACACAGCCTCACACCTTACACCAAATAACTGGGTAGATTATCACACAGTCTCACACCTTTCACCAGATAAATGGGTAGAGTATCACACAGTCTCACACTTTACACCAGAAAAATGGGTAGAGTATCACACAGTCTCACACTTTACAAGAGATAACTGAGTAGAGTATCACACAGTCTGACACGCCATATACATGATAACTGGGTAAGGTATCACACATTCTCACACCTTACACCAGATAACTGGATAGAGTATCATACAGTCTCACACCTTACACCAGATAAGTAGGTAGAGTATCACACAGTCTCACACCTTACACTGCATAACTGGGTAGAGTATCACACAGTCTCACACCGTACACCAGGTAACTGGGTAGAGTATCACACAGTCTCATACATTAGACCAGATAACTGGGTAGAGTATCACACAGTCTCACACTTTACACCAGATAAATGGGTCGAGTATCACACTGCCTCGCACCTTACACAGATTAAGTGGGTAGAGTATCACACAGTCTCACCTTACACGTCATAACTGGGTAGAGTATCACACAGCCTCACACCTTACACGGGATAACTGGGTAGAGTATCACACAGTCCGACACACCTTACACAGGATAAGTAGGTAGAGTATAACACAGTCTCACACTTTACACAAGATAACTGGGTAGAGTATCACAAAGTCTCACACTTTACACGAGATAACTGGATAGAGTATCGCACAGTCTTACACTTTACATCAAAAAGGGGTAGAGTATCACACAGTCTGACACACCTTACACAGGATAACTGGGTAGAGTATCACACAGTCTCACACTTTACACAGGATAACTGGGCAGAGTATCACACAGCCTCACACTTTACACCAGATAACTGGGTAGAGTATCACACAGTCTCACACTTTACACCAGATAAAAGGGTAGAGTATCACACAGTCTCACACTTTACACCTAGAAAGATGGGAAGAGTATCACACAGCCTCACACTTTACACCAAATAACTGGGTAGAGTATCACACAGTCTGACACACCTTACACAGGATAACTGGGCAGAGTATCACACAGCCTCACACCTTACACCAGATAACTGGGTAGAGTATCACACAGTCTCACACTTTACGCCAGATAACTGGGTAGAGTATCACAAAGTCTCACACTTTACGCCTGATAATCGGGTAGAGTATCACAGAGTCTCACACTTTACACCAGATAACTGGGTAGAGTATCACACAGTCTGACACACCTTATACAGGATAACTGGGTAAGGTATCACACAGTCTCACACCTTACACCAGATACCTGGGTAGAGTATCACACAGCCTCACACCTTACACCAGATAAGTAGGTAGAGTGTCACACAGTCTCACACCTTACACTGCATAACTGGGTAGAGTATCACACAGTCTCACACCTTACACCAGGTAACTGGGTAGAGTATCACACAGTCTCACACCTTACACCAGGTAACTGGGTAGAGTATCACACAGTCTGACACACCTTACACCAGATAACTGGGTAGAGTATAACACAGTCTCACACATTGGACCAGATAACTGGGTAGAGTATCACACAGTCTGACACACCTTACACAGGATAAGTAGGTAGAGTATCACACCGTCTCACACTTTACACCAGATAACTGGGTAGAGTATCACACAGCCTCGCACCTTACACAGGATAAGTGGGTAGAGTATCACACAGTCTCACACCTTACACAGCATAACTGGGTAGAGTATCACACAGTCTCACACCTTACACGGGATAACTGGGTAGAGTATTACACAGCCTCGCACCTTACACAGGATAAGTGGGTAGAGTATCACACAGTCTCACACCTTACACTGCATAACTGGGTAGAGTATCACACACTCTCACACTTTACACCAGATAACTGGGTAGAGTATCACACAGTCTCACACTTTACAACAAACAAATGGGTAGAGTATCACACAACCTCACACCTTACACAGGATAAGTGGGTAGAGTATCATACAGTCTCACATCTTACACAGGATAACTGGGTAGAGTATCACACACTCTCACACCTTACACGGGATAACTGGGTAGAGTATCACACAGCCTAACACCTTACACCAAATAACTGGGTAGAGTATCACACAGTCTCACACCTTACACCAGATAAATGGGTAGAGTATCACACAGTCTCACACTTTACACCAGAAAAATGGGTAGAGTATCACACAGTCTCACACTTTACAAGAGATAACTGAGTAGAGTATCACACAGTCTGACACGCCATATACATGATAACTGGGTAAGGTATCACACAGTCTCACACCTTACACCAGATAACTGGATAGAGTATCACACAGTCTCACACCTTACACCAGATATGTAGGTAGAGTATCACACAGTCTCACACTTTACACCAGAAAAATGGGTAGAGTATCACACAGTCTCACACTTTACAAGAGATAACTGAGTAGAGTATCACACAGTCTGACACGCCATATACATGATAACTGGGTAAGGTATCACACAGTCTCACACCTTACACCAGATAACTGGATAGAGTATCACACAGTCTCACACCTTACACCAGATAAGTAGGTAGAGTATCACACAGTCTCACACCTTACACTGCATAACTGGGTAGAGTATCACACAGTCTCACACCGTACACCAGGTAACTGGGTAGAGTATCACACAGTCTCATACATTAGACCAGATAACTGGGTAGAGTATCACACAGTCTCACACTTTACACCAGATAAATGGGTCGAGTATCACACAGCCTCGCACCTTACACAGATTAAGTGGGTAGAGTATCACACAGTCTCACCTTACACATCATAACTGGGTAGAGTATCACACAGCCTCACACCTTACACGGGATAACTGGGTAGAGTATCACACAGTCTCACAGCTAACACCAGGTAACTGCGTAGAGTATCACACAGTCTGACAAATCTTACACAGGATAACTGGGTAGAGTATCACACAGTCTGACACACCTTACACAGGATAAGTAGGTAGAGTATCACACAGTCTCACACTTTACACCAGATAACTGGGTAGAGTATCACAAAGTCTCACACTTTACACGAGATAACTGGATAGAGTATCGCACAGTCTTACACTTTACATCAAAAACGGGTAGAGTATCACACAGTCTGACACACCTTATACAGGATAACTGGGTAAGGTATCACACAGTCTCACACCTTACACGAGATACCTGGGTAGAGTATCACACAGCCTCACACCTTACACCAGATAAGTAGGTAGAGTGTCACACAGTCTCACACCTTACACTGCATAACTGGGTAGAGTATCACACAGTCTCACACCTTACACCAGGTAACTGGGTAGAGTATCACACAGTCTCACACCCCTTACACCAGGTAACTGGGTAGAGTATCACACAGTCTGACACACCTTACACCAGATAACTGGGTAGAGTATAACACAGTCTCACACATTGGACCAGATAACTGGGTAGAGTATCACACAGTCTGACACACCTTACACAGGATAAGTAGGTAGAGTATCACACCGTCTCACACTTTACACCAGATAACTGGGTAGAGTATCACACAGTCTCACACTTTACACCAGAAAACTGGGTAGAGTATCACACAGTCTCACAATTTACACCAGAAAAATGGGTAGAGTATCACACAGTCTGACACACCTTACACCAGATAACTGGGTAGAGTATCACACAGTCTCACACTTTACACCAGATGAATGGGTAGAGTATCACACAGTCTCACACTTTACACCAGATAACTGGGTAGAGTGTCACAAAGTCTCACACCTTACACCAGATAACTGGATAGAGTATCACACAGTCTCACACCTTACACCAGATAAGTAGGTTGAGTATCACACAGTCTCACACCTTACACTGCATAACTCGGTAGAGTATCACACAGTCTCACACCGTACACCAGGTAACTGGGTAGAGTATCACACAGTCTCATACATTAGACCAGATAACTGGGTAGAGTATTACACAGTCTCACACTTTACACCAGATAAATGGGTCGAGTATCACACAGCCTCGCACCTTACACAGATTAAGTGGGTAGAGTATCACACAGTCTCACCTTACACATCATAACTGGGTAGAGTATCACACAGCCTCACACCTTACACGGGATAACTGGGTATAGTATCACACAGTCTCACAGCTAACACCAGGTAACTGGGTAGAGTATCACACAGTCTGACAAATCTTACACAGGATAACTGGGTAGAGTACAACACAGTCTCACACATTAGACCAGATAACTGGGTAGAGTATCGCACAGTCTGACACACCTTACACAGGATAAGTAGGTAGAGTATCACACAGTCTCACACTTTACACCAGATAACTGGGTAGAGTATCACAAAGTCTCACACTTTACACGAGATAACTGGATAGAGTATCGCACAGTCTTACACTTTACATCAAAAAGGGGTAGAGTATCACACAGTCTGACACACCTTATACAGGATAACTGGGTAAGGTATCACACAGTCTCACACCTTACACAAGATACCTGGGTAGAGTATCACACAGCCTCACACCTTACACCAGATAAGTAGGTAGAGTGTCACACAGTCTCACACCTTACACTGCATAACTGGGTAGAGTATCACACAGTCTCACACCTTACACCAGGTAACTGGGTAGAGTATCACACAGTCTCACACCTTACACCAGGTAACTGGGTAGAGTATCACACAGTCTGACACACCTTACACCAGATAACTGGGTAGAGTATAACACAGTCTCACACATTGGACCAGATAACTGGGTAGAGTATCACACAGTCTGACACACCTTACACAGGATAAGTAGGTAGAGTATCACACCGTCTCACACTTTACACCAGATAACTGGGTAGAGTATCACACAGTCTCACACTTTACACCAGATAACTGGGTAGAGTATCACACAGTCTCACAATTTACACCAGAAAAATGGGTAGAGTATCACACAGTCTGACACACCTTACACCAGATAACTGGGTAGAGTATCACACAGTCTCACACTTTACACCAGATGAATGGGTAGAGTATCACACAGTCTCACACTTTACACCAGATAACTGGGTAGAGTGTCACAAAGTCTCACACCTTACACCAGATAACTGGATAGAGTATCACACAGTCTCACACCTTACACCAGATAAGAAGGTAGAGTATCACACAGTCTCACACCTTACACTGCATAACTGGGTAGAGTATCACACAGTCTCACACCTTACACCAGGTAACTGGGTAGAGTATCACACAGTCTCATACATTAGACCAGATAACTGGGTAGAGTATCACACAGTCTCACACTTTACACCAGATAAATGGGTCGAGTATCACACAGCCTCGCACCTTACACAGGGTAAGTGGGTAGAGTATCACACAGTCTCACCTTAAACAGCATAACTGGGTAGAGTATCACACAGCCTCACACCTTACACGGGATAACTGGGTAGAGTATCACACAGTCTCACAGCTAACACCAGGTAACTGGGTAGAGTATCACACAGTCTGACAAATCTTACACAGGATAACTGGGTAGAGTATAACACAGTCTCACACATTAGACCAGATAACTGGGTAGAGTATCACACAGTCTGACACACCTTACACAGGATAAGTAGGTAGAGTATCACACAGTCTCACACTTTACACCAGATAACTGGGTAGAGTATCACAAAGTCTCACACTTTACACGAGATAACTGGGTAGAGTATCGCACAGTCTTACACTTTACATCAAAAAGGGGTAGAGTATCACACAGTCTGACACACCTTACACAGGATAACTGGGTAGAGTATCACACAGTCTCACACTTTACACAGGATAACTGGGCAGAGTATCACACAGCCTCACACTTTACACCAAATAACTGGGTAGAGTATCACACAGTCTCACACTTTACACCACATAAAAGGGTAGAGTATCACACAGTCTCACACTTTACACCTAGAAAGATGGGAAGAGTATCACACACCCTCACACTTTACACCAAATAACTGGGTAGAGTATCACACAGTCTGACACACCTTACACAGGATAACTGGGTAGAGTATCACACAGTCTGACACACCTTACACCAGATAACTGGGTAGAGTATAGCACAGTCTCACACATTGGACCAGATAACTGGGTAGAGTATCACACAGTCTGACACACCTTACACAGGATAAGTAGGTAGAGTATCACACCGTCTCACACTTTACACCAGATAACTGGGTAGAGTATCACACAGTCTCACACTTTACACCAGATAACTGGGTAGAGTATCACACAGTCTCACAATTTACACCAGAAAAATGGGTAGAGTATCACACAGTCTGACACACCTTACACCAGATAACTGGGTAGAGTATCACACAGTCTCACACTTTACACCAGATGAATGGGTAGAGTATCACACAGTCTCACACTTTACACCAGATAACTGGGTAGAGTGTCACAAAGTCTCACACCTTACACCAGATAACTGGATAGAGTATCACACAGTCTCACACCTTACACCAGATAAGTAGGTAGAGTATCACACAGTCTCACACCTTACACTGCATAACTGGGTAGAGTATCACACAGTCTCACACCTTACACCAGGTAACTGGGTAGAGTATCACACAGTCTCATACATTAGTCCAGATAACTGGGTAGAGTATCACACAGTCTCACACTTTACACCAGATAAATGGGTCGAGTATCACACAGCCTCGCACCTTACACAGGGTAAGTGGGTAGAGTATCACACAGTCTCACACTTTAAACAGCATAACTGGGTAGAGTATCACACAGCCTCACACCTTACACGGGATAACTGGGTAGAGTATCACACAGTCTCACAGCTAACACCAGGTAACTGGGTAGAGTATCACACAGTCTGACAAATCTTACACAGGATAACTGGGTAGAGTATAACACAGTCTCACACATTAGACCAGATAACTGGGTAGAGTATCACACAGTCTGACACACCTTACACAGGATAAGTAGGTAGAGTATCACACAGTCTCACACTTTACACCAGATAACTGGGTAGAGTATCACAAAGTCTCACACTTTACACGAGATAACTGGGTAGAGTATCGCACAGTCTTACACTTTACATCAAAAAGGGGTAGAGTATCACACAGTCTGACACACCTTACACAGGATAACTGGGTAGAGTATCACACAGTCTCACACTTTACACAGGATAACTGGGCAGAGTATCACACAGCCTCACACTTTACACCAGATAACTGGGTAGAGTATCACACAGTCTCACACTTTACACCAGATAAAAGGGTAGAGTATCACACAGTCTCACACTTTACACCTAGAAAGATGGGAAGAGTATCACACACCCTCACACTTTACACCAAATAACTGGGTAGAGTATCACACAGTCTGACACACCTTACACAGGATAACTGGGCAGAGTATCACACAGCCTCACACCTTACACCAGATAACTGGGTAGAGTATCACACAGTCTCACACTTTACACCAGATAACTGGGTAGAGTATCACACAGTCTCACACTTTACGCCAGATAATCGGGTAGAGTATCACAGAGTCTCACACCTTACACCAGATAACTGGGTAGAGTATCACACAGTCTGACACACCTTATACAGGATAACTGGGTAAGGTATCACACAGTCTCACACCTTACACCAGATACCTGGGTAGAGTGTCACACAGTCTCAAACCTTACACTGCATAACTGGGTAGAGTATCACACAGTCTCACACCTTACACCAGGTAACTGGGTAGAGTATCACACAGTCTCACACCTTACACCAGGTAACTGGGTAGAGTATCACACAGTCTGACACACCTTACACCAGATAACTGGGTAGAGTATAACACAGTCTCACACATTGGACCAGATAACTGGGTAGAGTATCACACAGTCTGACACACCTTACACAGGATAAGTAGGTAGAGTATCACACCGTCTCACACTTTACACCAGATAACTGGGTAGAGTATCACACAGTCTCACACTTTACACCAGATAACTGGGTAGAGTATCACACAGTCTCACACTTTACACCAGAAAAATGGGTAGAGTATCACACAGTCTGACACACCTTACACCAGATAACTGGGTAGAGTATCACACAGTCTCACACTTTACACCAGATGAATGGGTAGAGTATCACACAGTCTCACACTTTACACCAGATAACTGGGTAGAGTGTCACAAAGTCTCACACTTTACTACAGATAACTGGGTAGAGTGTCACACAGTCTCACACCTTACACCAGATAACTGGGTAGAGTATCACACAGTCTGACACACCTTACACAGGATAAGTAGGTAGAGTATCAAACAGCCTCACACTTTACACCAGATAACTGGGTAGAGTATGACACAGTCTCACACTTTACACGAGATAACTTGGTAGAGTATCGCACAGTCTCACACCTTACACATGATAACTTGGTAGAGTATCACACAGTCTCACACACCTGACACTAGACAACGGGGTAGTGAAGATTACCCAAAGAACTGGTTAATACTGGAACATAGCTCACATTCAACACTTGATAACAATAGAAAGTTCTAAGCTGTTTAACAGGGCAGTATATATTTCTCTTGAGGTTCAGCTTTAGTCCCACAATGACTACTCGCTAGGTTCAACTTTAGCTCCATAGGCACCCGTGAAGAGCAACCTCCTCGTGGTGGGTGCTGGGTAACGCTAATAGCTCTTCACCCCCGTGTGGACCCGGGGTCGAATTGGTCTACAGCACCCCATTGCTGGTCGTAAAATGCGACCAAATTTGGAAACCTGTTTGCCGTGGGTTGGAGGAAGGGGGAAGGGATTCTGGTGGTTGAGGGCACTGGTTCCAGCAATAGCGTTCCTTTGCCCAATACACCACCTCGACCCTGACTTCACATAGAATGGACCCGGTTCTATCAATCGGCTGGTCACGCAAAGCGCTGTGCTACTACTGGATGAGGTTGCACAAAATTGATAAATATTATTACCTTTTCTCAGTTTTGGCCAAACGATTTGCTACTTGGAACTTCAAATGTATATTGATATTTTTGTTATTTGCCTAGAGTCGCATGCCGAGAAGGCTGTGGCTCATGGGCCAATCCCGTGGGAAAATTGATCATTTAATTTTTCTGCTGGAGTATATCTTCCGGGTATCCTTGGTGCTGCAAGTTGGAAATCCACTTATCAGTATTGTCCGTAGTATACTCCGTAGTGGGTATGGGGCTGATGACGAATTACCCACCTAATAGTGTTTGAGATCAAGGTGTCATATACGTTAAAAGATTCTCAACACGAAAATAATTACAAACTCAACCTGCTAACATGTACCTGTTTTACTTTTCAACGCCATCTGCCCATGGTGTTAATTGGTGTACAAGATATGTCACGTGCACTCACTGCAGTGTGCAAACTTATACAACGAAAGACAGTGACAGTAATGTTAAAAGGTGTACCAACTGTTCAGAGGGTCACCCATCCTACTCCAAAGACTTTCTTAACAGATGGAAATCAACAGAATTGAATTTTCCAGAAACAACAGTTTATCTGATGCAAAGAAACTTGTTCAGTCTCAAGAAAGCACAGGAACCTATTCGTCTATCGTTAGGATACCCCTTAAAATAACCCCCAATATGTCATCTTTTGACTGCAAGACAGAGTTGAATTAGGTGAAATTGAGTTATACCGAAGCACCTCAAATTTGTTCAAATGAACAGTGAACTCAGACAGCGGATTCACTTTCTGACATACTTAGTCTATCTCAAAATCAGTCATCAGACGACCCTCCTCCAACTGTACATAGCACTTATCCATTCAACACTCGGGTATGGTTCCATCATAAAAGAAGTTTAAGATCGCTTAAATGATCGAGCCTGCAAAAGCAATCTTAAAATTCTTGACCCCGAAGGCAAGAACCTTCTCTTAAACACCTCCGCAATAAGCTCTCTTTGCAGCATATTACGAAACTATAAATCCAATCCAGCATACAATTGTGTGTTTAATCCCCATTCTGCGGATCTTTATAATAAAACGTCTACTCTTACTCCACCTCTTGAAATACGAATTAAACCTTTCATTTCTGCAGTTAATATCGAACTTGAAAATATATCTCCTTTCCGACTGCTTTCTTCTCCTTAGCAATTACACCACAGATGGATCGCACATTAACTAAAGTTAAAATATCTGAAACTTACCACCTTTTTTTCAACAATAATATAATGAATTAAGAAACAATTATGAATCTATCTTCACAGATGGATCCAAGGATGGTGGCGCAGTTGTTAGTGCCACTGTCATTGGACCCAAAACAGTTTCTTCTAGATTGCAAAAGAACAGCTCCATTTTTACGACAGAAGCAAACGACATGTTATCTGCTCTTAAATTTATCAATAAATAGTCTAAATATAAACTGTACATCATATTTTCAGATTTCGTTTCTTGCCTTCGGACCATTAAAACATGTCAAATAAACATCCACTTTTAATTGAAATTCTTGAGTTACAAAAGGATCTTGCTACTGACCAATATGACATCGTCTTCTGTTGGTTACCCAGCCATGTTGGACTCACAGGTAACACAATGGCTCGCTCTGTTGCTTAGGCAGCACTCAACAAATCTGTGACACCACTTCTGATACCCTACAGTCAATATAAAGCTGTTATTAGCAGCTACATCCGGGATCTAAGACAAAAGAAGTGGAACACTCAAGTTGGTATCAATAAATTACATGCAATAAAAACTTATATTGGTTATACCTACTTGGGCTGTCAGTCCAGATTTAGAGAGGTCATTTAAAGACGATGCAGTATTGACTATTGCAGATATACGCATGAATATTTCTAAAGAGGTGAGGATCCTCCGTTGTGTATCCCTTGTATTGAAAGAATCACGGTCAAAAACAAATTGAATTGCTCCACAAATTTTGATAAATATGTCTTGTACATAATATATATATTTTTTTTTATGATTGGCCGAATACATTTGATAAGTGAGATTGTTTCTGTCAGTACTGTCAAAGAACTAAATATCATTGTCCACCTGAGAGGGTACGTCAGATAACATCATACAAACTACACTTATTTGTACCATGTTTTAAGCGTAAAATATGTTCCTTTAATTCATGACTAAATTGCCAAAATCAATTCAGCTTTTGTGAAATAATGACCTCTCCCTATGTTCATCTTAGAGTCCCACAGTGACTACTCCCCGGGTTCAGCTTATGATAAACAATGACTTCTCCCTAGGTTCAGCTTTAGTCCTACAATGACTTCTCCTTAGGTTCAGCTTCTGTCCCACAATGTCTTCTCCCGAGGTTAAGCTTTTGTCCGACAATGACGTCTCAATATGTCCAGTTTTCGTCCCACAATTACTTCTCCCTAGGTTCAGCTTCCGTCCCACGGTGAGCTCTCCCAAGGTTCAGCTTTAGTCCCTCGGTGAGCTCTCTTTAGGTTCAGCTTTAATCCCACATTGACTTCTCCCTAGGTTCAGCTTTAGAGTCTCACTGACCTCTCCCTAGATTCAGCCTTAGTGCCTCGGTGACCTCTCCCAAGGTTCAGCTTTAGTCCCTCGGTGACCTCTCCCTAGGTTCAGCTTTAATCCCACATTGACTTCTCCCTAGGTTCAGTTTTAGAGTCTCACTGACCTCTCCCTTGGTTCAGGTTTAGTCCCACAATGACTTCTCCCTTGGTTCAGCTTCAGCTCCACAGTGACCTTTCCTTAGGTTCAGCTTAAGAGTCATTCGTCACCACGCGCCCCTTTCCGTAACCTCCAAGAAGACTCGTCCCCGTCTCGATTGTTGTTATGTGCGAAAATACGACAAACCAATCAGAATGTGGGTAATGGTTGCGGTGCTTTGATAAAAATATTCCCGACTACTTAAATCATTTATGGCATTATGTTATTGTTTAACAAATCATGAAACATATATATCGTCATATTGAAAGTACAATGAACTTAGCTAACAGAATTGTGCTATCTATTTTGAAGTTTTTGATAAGTATCATGCGATTGATGGTGAGAGATTCAAATACACGAGCATGCGTTTGTTGACATAACGGCTCTCACTGCTCCAACTGAGTGTATTTCTGACAATATTGCGGGCTTGTTGTGGTGATTGTATGTGCGCTTCCAACAGTGTTAGGAGTGAGTGAGTGAGTGAGTGAGGTTAGTTTTACGCCGCACTCAGCAATATTCCAGCTACATGGCGGCGGTCTGTAAATAATCGAGTCTGGACCAGACAATCCAGTGATCAACAGTATGAGCATCGATCTGCGCAATTGGGAACCGATGACATGTGTCAACCAGGTCAGCAAGCCTGACCACCCGATCCCGTTAGTCGCCTCTTACGACAAGCATGGGTTACTGAAGATCAATTCTAACCCGGACCTTCACGGTCAACAGTGTTAGGAAATGTAATTATAAATCGCTACGAATTTCAACACAATAATAGTATATCTGTATGTAACTAATCAACTTAATCTTTAACATTGGGCATATATTTCACATTGCTGGAAATATTTAAGTCTGACTTGTTTTTGGTCATTCATATATTTTTTAGCGAATTCTTTTAAAATTCCACTTGGGGTATGACAGCAAGGTTACGAGTAAGTTCGGTTTGAGAAATGTTTTAAGGTCATTTTTGAGTATCTGCTTTGGGATTTAATGTAGCTGTTTTTTTATAAATTTTATTTGCATATTCAATAAAACAAATCCCATTTGTGATTATTAAATTCTGTTCAGTAATATACTTGAAAATATAAGGCGAACAGCTGGTTGTAATGATATGTCTTTTACAAATATTTGTTCTCCTTCTTTTAGTTGTATCAAAGAGGTTTCTTCATTAAAAGAAATGAATAAAAAACACAGCAATACGATATACAAGTGCTTCGGTGATATTTAAGTACCATTAGAATCAAACAGGTTTAAAGTAGTTCTGATGTTCATACGCCAATATGAAATCCTTTCAGAGGGGCACGAGTCGCTATTCGGCTTGACCCGGAATAACACGAGTAGGTCACGAATGCTTTAGCGTCTCACTGACCTCTCCCTCCCTTCAGTGACTTCTCCAAGGTTCAGCTTTAGCTTCACAATGACTTCTCCCTAGGTTCAGCTTCAGCTCCACAGTGACCTCTCCCTAAGTTCAACTTTAGTCCCTCAGAGAGTTCTCCTTAGGTTCAGCTTTAGTCCCCGAATGACTTCTCCCCAGGTTCAGCTTTAGTTCCCCAATGACTTCTCCCTTGGTTCAGCTTTCGTCCCCCCAATGACTTCTTCCTAAGTTCAGCTTTAGTCCCCGAATTACTTCTCCCTTGGTTCAGCTTTAGTCCCCCAATGACTTCTCCCTACGTTCAGCTTTCGTCCCCCAATGACTTCTCCCTACGTTCAGCTTTAGTCCCCCAATGACTTCTCCCGTGGTTCAGCTTTAGTCCCCCAGTGACTTCTCCCTAGGTTCAGCTTTAGTCCCCCCAATGACTTCTCCCTTGCTTCAGCTTTAGTCCCCCAATGACTTCTCCCTTGGTTCAGCTTTCGCCCCACATTGACTGTTCCATAGGTTCAGCTTTCGTCCTTCAGTGATCTCTCCCTAGGTTCAGCTTTAGTCCCACATGACTTCTCCCTAGGTTCAGCTTTAGCCCCACAATGACTTCTCCCTTGGTTCAGCCTCAGCTCCACAGTGACCTATCGTAGGATAGAGTATCACACAGTCTCACACTTTACATCGGATGACTGGGTAGAGTATCACACCGTCTCACACCGGATAACTGGGTAGAGTATCACACCTTACACCAGATAACTGGGTAGAGTATCACACAGTATCACACTTTACATCAGATAACTGGGTAGAGTATCACACCCTACACAGGATAAATGGGTAGAGTATCACACAGTCTCGCACCTTACACAGGATAAGTTGGTAGAGTATCACACAGTCTCACACCTTACACCGGATAAATGGGTAGAGTATCACACTGTATCACACTTTACACCGGATAACTACTAGAGTATCTGCCATGCTCACACCTTACACCAGATAACTGGGTAGAGTATCACACCGTCTCACACCTTACATCAGATAAATTGGTAGAGTATCACACAGTCTCACACTTTACACCGGATAAGTTGGTAGAGTATCACACAGTCTCTCACTTTACATCGGATAACTGGGTAGAGTATCACACCTTACACCTGATAAATGGGTAGAGTATCACACAGTCTCACACCTTACACCGGATAAGTTGGTAGAGTATCACACAGTCTCACACTTTACATCGGATAACTGGGTAGAGTATCACACCGTCTCACACCGGATGACTGGATAGAGTATCACACCTTACACCAGATAACTGGGTAGAGTATCACACAGTATCACACTTTACATCAGATAACTGGGTAGAGTATCACACTTTACACCGGATAACTGGGTACAGTATCACACCTTACACCAGGTTACTGGGTAGAGTATCACATCTTACACCGGATAACTGGGTAGAGTATCCCACTTTTCACCAGATAACTGGGTACAGTATCACACCTTACACCAGGTTACTGGGTAGAGTATCACATATTACACCGGATAACTGGGTAGAGTATCCCCCTTTTCACCAGATAACTGGGTAGAGTATCACACCGTACACCAGATTACTGGGTAGAGTATCACATCTTACACCAGATAACTGGGTAGAGTATCACACAGTCTAACACTTTACACAGGATAAATGGGTCGAGTATCACACAGTCTCACACCTTACACAGGGTGACTGGGTAGAGTATCACACAGTCTCACACCTTACACCGGATAAATGGGTAGAGTATCACACAGTCTCACACCTTACACGGGATAACTGGGTAGAGTATCACATAGTCTAACACTTTACACAGGATAAATGGGTAGAGTATCACACAGTCTCACACCTTACACAGGGTGACTGGGTAGAGTATAACACAGTCTCACACCTTACACCGGATAAATGGGTAGAGTATCACACAGTCTCACACCTTACACAGGATAACTGGGTAGAGTATCACACAGTATCACACCTTACACATGATAACTGGGTAGAGTATCACACAGCCTGACACACCTGACACTACACAACGGGGTAGTGAAGATTACCCAAAGAACTGGATAATACGGGAACATAGCTCACAGTCAACACTTGATAACAATAGAAAGTTCTAAGCTGTTTAACAGGGCAGTACATATTTCCCTTGAGGTTCAGCTTTAGTCCCACAATGACTACTCGCTAGGTTCAGCTTTAGTCCCACAATGACTACTCGCTAGGTTCAGCTTTAGTCCCACAATGACTACTCGCTAGGTTCAACTTTAGCTCCATAGGCACCCGTGAAGAGCAACCTCCTCGTGGTGGGTGCTGGGTAACGCTAATAGCTCTTCACCCCCGTGTGGACCCGGGGTCGAATTGGTCTACAGCACCCCATTGCTGGTCGTAAAATGCGACCAAATTGGGAAATATGTTTGCCGTGGGTTGGAGGAAGGAGGAAGGATGAAGGGATTCAGGTGGTTGAGGGCACTGGTTCCAGGAATAGCGTTCCTTTGCCCAATACACCACTTCGATCCTGACTTCACTTAGAATGGACCCGGTTCTATCAATCGGCTGGTCACGCCAAGCCATGTGCTACTACTGTATGAGGTTGCACAAAATTGATAAAATATGATTACCTTATTCTCAGTTTTGGCCAAATGATTTGCTACTTGGAATTTCAAATGTATATTGATATTTTTGTTATTTGCCAAGGGTCGCATGCCAAGAAGGCGGTGGCTCATGGGCCAATCCCGTGGGAAAATTGATCATTTAGTATTTCTGGTGGAGTATATCCTCCGGGTATCCTTGGTGCTGCAAGTTGGAAATCCACTTATCAGTATTGTCTTCCTGATAATCCGTAGTGGGTTGGGAGCTGATGACGAATTACCCACCCAATAGTGTTTGAGATCAAGGTGTCATATACGTTAAAAGATTCTCAACACCTGTTTTACTTTTCAACGCCATCTGCCCATGGTGTTAATTGGTGTACAAGATATGTCACATGCACTCACTGCAGAGTGCAAACTTATATAACGAAAGACAGTGACAGTAATGTTAAAAGGTGTACCAACTGTTCAGAGGGTCACCCATCCTACTCCAAAGACTTTCTTAACAGATGGAAATCAACAGAATTGAATTTTCCAGAAACAACAGTTTATCTGATGCAAAGAAACTTGTTCAGTCTCAAGAAAGCACAGGAACCTATTCGTCTATCGTTAGGATACCCCTTAAAATAACCCCCAATATGTCATCTATTGACTTCAAGACATAGTTGAATTAGGTGAAATTGAATTATACCGAAGCACCTCAAATTTGCTCAAATGAACAGTGAACTCAAACAGCGGATTCACTTTCTGACATACTTAGTCTATCTCAAAATCAGTCATCAGACGACCCTCCTCCAACTGTACATAGCACTTATCCATTCAACACTCGGGTATGGCTCCATCATAAAAGAAGTTTAAGATTGCTTAAATGATCGAGCCTGCAAAAGCAATCTTAAAATTCTTGACCCCGAAGGCAAGAACCTTCTCTTAAACACCTCCGCAATAAGCTCTCTTTGCAGCATATTACGAAACTATTTTACAATAAACCCAATACAGTATACAAATGTGTGTTTAATCCCCATTCTGCGGATCTATATAATAAAACGTCTACTCTTACTCCACCTCTTGAAATACGAATTAAACCTTTCATTTCTGCAGTTAATATCGAACTTGAAAATATATCTCCTTTCCGACTGCTTTCTTCTCCTTAGCAATTACACCACCGATGGATCGCACATTAACTAAAGTTAAAATATCTGAAACTTACCACCTTTTTTTCAACAACAATATAATGAATTAAGAAACAATTATGAATCTATCTTCACAGATGGATCCAAGGATGGTGGCGCAGTTGTCAGTGCCACTGTCATTGGACCCAAAACAGTTTCTTCTAGATTGCAAAAGAACAGCTCCATATTTACGACAGAAGCAAACGTCATGTTATCTGCTCTTAAATTTATCACTAAATAGTCTAAATATAAACTGTACATATTATTTTCAGATTTCCTTTCTTGCCTTCGGACCATTAAAACACGTCAAATAAACATCCACTTTTAATTGAAATTCTTTTTTTTACAAAATGATCTTGCTACTGACCAATATGACATCGTCTTCTGTTGGTTACCCAGCCATGTTGGACTCACAGGTAACACAATGGCTCGCTCTGTTGCTAAGGCAGCACTCAACAAATCTGTGACACCACTTCTGATACCCTACAGTCAATATAAAGCTGTTATTAGCTACATCCGGGATCTAAGACAAAAGAAGTGGAACACTCAAGTCGGTATCAATAAATTACATGCAATAAAAACTTATATTGGTTATACCTACTTGGGCTGTCAGTCCAGATTTAGAGAGGTCATTTAAAGACGATGCAGTATTGACTATTGCAGATATACGCATGAATATTTCTAAAGAGGTGAGGATCCTCCGTTGTGTATCCCTTGTATTGAAAGAATCACGGTCAAAAACAAATTGAATTGCTCCACAAATTTTGATAAATATGTCTTGTACATAATATATATATTTTTTTTTATGATTGGCCGAATACATTTGATAAGTGAGATTGTTTCTGTCAGTACTGTCAAAGAACTAAATATCATTGTCCACCTGAGAGGGTACGTCAGATAACATCATACAAACTATACTTATTTGTACCATGTTTTAAGCGTAAAATATGTTCCTTTAATTCATGACTAAATTGCGAAAATCAATTCAGCTTTTGTGAAATAATGACCTCTCCCTATGTTCATCTTAGAGTCCCACAGTGACTACTCCCCGGGTTCAGCTTATGATAAACAATGACTTCTCCCTAGGTTCAGCTTTAGTCCTACAATGACTTCTCCTTAGGTTCAGCTTCTGTCCCACAATGTCTTCTCCCGAGGTTAAGCTTTTGTCCGACAATGACGTCTCAATATGTCCAGTTTTCGTCCCACAATTACTTCTCCCTAGGTTCAGCTTCCGTCCCACGGTGAGCTCTCCCAAGGTTCAGCTTTAGTCCCTCGGTGAGCTCTCTTTAGGTTCAGCTTTAATCCCACCTTGACTTCTCCATAGGTTCAGCTTTAGAGTCTCACTGACCTCTCATTAGGTTCAGCTGTCGTCCTTCAGTGACCTCTCCCTAGGTTCAGCTTGAGTTCTACAATGACTTCTCCCTAGGTTCAGCTTCTGTCCCACAATGTCTTCTCCCGAGGTTAAGCTTTTGTCCGACAATGACGTCTCAATATAACCAGTTTTCGTCCCACAATTACTTCTCCCTAGGTTCAGCTTCCGTCCCACGGTGAGCTCTCCCAAGGTTCAGCTTTAGTCCCTCGGTGAGCTCTCTTTAGGTTCAGCTTTAATCCCACATTGACTTCTCCCTAGGTTCAGCTTTAGAGTCTCACTGACCTCTCCCTAGATTCAGCTTTCGTCCTTCAGTGACCTCTCCCTAGGTTCAGCTTTAATCCCACATTGACTTCTCCCTAGGTTCAGCTTTAGAGTCACACTGACCTCTCCCTTGGTTCAGGTTTAGTCCCACAATGACTTCTCCCTTGGTTCAGCTTCAGCTCCACAGTGACCTTTCCTTAGGTTCAGCTTTAGAGTCATTCGTCACCACGCGCCCGGTTCCGTTACCTCCAAGAAGACTCGTCCCCGTCTCGGTTGTTGTTATGTGCGAAAATACGACAAACCAATCAGAACGCGGGTAATGGTTGCGGTGCTTTGATAAAAATATTCCCGACTACTTAAATCATTTATGGCATTATGTAATTGTTTAAAAAATCATGAAAGATATATATCGTCATATTGAAAGTACAAAGAACTTAGCTAACAGAATTGTGCTATCTAATTTGAAGTTTTTGATAAGTATCATGCGATTGATGGTAAGAGTTCAAATACACGAACATGCGTTTGTTGACATAACGGCTCTCACTGCTCCAACTGAGTGTATTTCTGACAATATTGCGGGCTTGTTGTGGTGATTGATAACGGCTCTCACTGCTCCAACTGAGTGTATTTCTGACAATATTGCGGGCTTGTTGTGGTGATTGTATGTGCGCTTCCAACGGTGGTAGGAGTGAGTGAGTGAGGTTAGTTTTACGCTGCACTCAGCAATATTCCAGCTATATGGCGGCGGTCTGTAAATAATCGAGTCTGGACCAGACAATCCAGTGATCAACAGTATGAGCATCGATCTGCGCAATTGGGAACCGATGACATGTGTCAACCAAGTCAGCAAGCCTGACCACCCGATCCCGTTAGTCGCCTCTTACGACAAGCATTGGTTACTGAAGATGAATTCTAACTCGGACCTTCACGGTCAACAGTGTTAGGAAATGTAATTATAATTCGCTACGAATTTCAACACAATAATAGTATATCTGTATGTAACTAATCAACTTAATCTTTAACATTGGGCATATATTTCACATTGCTGGAAATATTTTAGTCTGACTTGTTTTGGGTCATTCATATATTTTCAGCGAATTCTTTTAAAATTCCACTTGGGGTATGACAGCAAGGTTACACGTATGTTTGGTTTGAGAAATGTTTTAAGGTCATTTTTGAGTATCTGCTTTGGGATTTAATGTAGCTGTTTTTTTGTAAACTTTATTTGCATATTCAATAAAACAAATCCCATTTGTGATTATTAAATTCTGTTCAGTAATATACTTGAAAATATAAGGCGGGCAGCTGGTTGTAATGATATGTCTTTTACAAATATTTGTTCTCCTTCTTTTAGTTCTATCAAAGAGGTTTCTTCATTAAAAGAAATGAATAAAAAACACAGCAATACGATATACAAGTGCTTCGGTGATATTTAAGTACCATTAGAATCAAACAGGTTTAAAGTAGTTCTGATGTTCATAAGCCAATATGAAATCCTTTCAGAGGGGCACGAGTCGCTATTCGGCTTGACCCGGAATAACACGAGTAGGTCACGAATGCTTTAGCGTCTCACTGACCTCTCCCTCCCTTCAGTGACTTCTCCAAAGTTCAGCTTTAGCTTTACAATGACTTCTCCCTAGGTTCAGCTTCAGCTCCACAGTGACCTCTCCCTAAGTTCAACTTTAGTCCCTCAGCGACTTCTCCTTAGGTTCAGCTTTAGTCCCCGAATGACTTCTCCCCAGGTTCAGCTTTAGTTCCCCAATGACTTCTCCCTTGGTTCAGCTTTCGTCCCCCAATGACTTCTCCCTAAGTTCAGCTTTAGTCCCCGAATTACTTCTCCCTTGGTTCAGCTTTAGTCCCACATTGACTTCTCCCTAGGTTCAGCTTTCGTCCCCCAATGACTTCTCCCTACGTTCAGCTTTAGTCCCCCAATGACTTCTCCCGTGGTTCAGCTTTAGTCCCCCAATGACTTCTCCCTACGTTCAGCTTTAGTCCCCCAGTGACTTCTCCCTACGTTCAGCTTTAGTCCCCCAATGACTTCTCCCTTGGTTCAGCTTTAGTCCCCAAATGACTTCGCCCTTGGTTCAGCTTTCGCCCCACATTGACTGTTCCATATGTTCAGCTTTCGTCCTTCAGTGATCTCTCCCTAGGTTCAGCTTTAGTCCCACATGGCTTCTCCCTAGGTTCAGATTAGCCCCACAATGACTTCTCCCTTGGTTCAGCCTCAGCTCCACAGTGACCTATCCTAGGATTCAGCTTTTGTCCCACAATCACTTCTCCCTTGGTTCAGCTTTAGTCCCACAGTAACTTCTCCCAAGGTCCAGTTTTAGCTCCACAGTGACCTCTCCCTAGGTTCAGCTTTAGTCCCCCAATGACTTCTCCCTTGGTTCAGCTTTCGTCCCACAATGACTTCTCCCTAGGTTCTGCTTTCGTCCCACAATGACTTCTCCCTAGGTTCAGCTTTCGTCCCCCATTGACTTCTCCCTAGGTTCAGCTTTAGTCCCCCAATGACTTCTCCCGTGACTCAGCTTTAGTCCCCCAATGACGTCTCCCTTGGTTCAGCTTTAGTCCCCCAATGACTTCTCCCTTGGTACAGCTTTAGCTCAACAGTGACTTCTCCCTTGGTACAGCTTTAGCTCAACAGTGACTTCTCCCAAGGTCCAGTTTTAGCTCCACAGTGACCTATCTCCCTAGGTTCAGCTTTAGCTCCACAGTGACTTATCCCTGGGTCCAGCTTTAGCTCCACATTGACCTGTCCCTTGGTACAGCTTTAGCTCCACAGTGACATCTCCCTAGGTACAGCTTTAGTCCCACAATGACTTCTCCCTAAGTCCAGCTTTAGCTCCACAGTGACCTGTCCCTTGGTACAGCTTTATCTCCACAGTGACCTATCTCCCTAGGTTCAGCTTTAGTCCCACAGTGACTTCTCCCTTGGTACAGCTTTAGCTCCATAGTGACTTCTCCCAAGGTCCAGTTTTAGCTCCACAGTGACCTATCTCCCTAGGTTCAGCTTTAGCTCCACAGTGACTTATCCCTGGGTCCAGCTTTAGCTCCACATTGACCTGTCCCTTGGTACAGCTTTAGCTCCACAGTGACATCTCCCTAGGTTCAGCTTTAGTCCCACTTTGACTTCTCCCTACGTCCAGTTTTAGCTCCACAGTGACCTCTCCCATGGTTCAACTTTAGCTCCACAGTGACCACTCCCTATTTTCAGCTTTAGTCCAGCAATGAACTCTCCCGACGTCCCTCTTTAGCGCCTCCGCTACTGCACCTTACGTTCCTCTATAATCCCACAGGACTGATTATTATATCTCAGTTGAAAGTCTTGACTATTTCCAGGATGATCTGGAGGGGCTGGAGACATCCAATCACAGACAGCGATCTGTGGGACCTACCTCCATATCTAAAGAGTCAGGTCACAGTCCCTCCATTTGACGTACTGTGGCAACGAGAAATCAACAAACTCATTTCGAAGACCGAACTTGCAGACCCAGAAGAACTGAAGAAACTTAGCTGGGCTGGCGCTGACACAGATCTGGACACACGCCCTGGTGTGAAGATCCGGAACAAGAAGACAGAACCTGCCGACACATCTGAGAAGGAGGTTCTCCTGGAACTCAAGAAACTTAGAGGGGCTGGCGCTACCACAGATCTTGACACACATCCTGGTGTGAAGTCTCGGAGTAAGGAGACAGAACCTGCTGATTCAACCGGGGAAGTTCTCCTGGAACTGGAGAAGCCGGCTGCCACTGACATTAGCCCGGACACTGGTGTGGAGATCCGTAGCAAGAAGACCTCCTCCTGGACAGGTCATGCAAACAAGTGGACGTTGATCAAAGTTTTATTCAGGACGTACGGAAGTGAACTACTGGTGTCTCATCTGCTGAGATTCTGTGCTGACCTGGTGCAGTTCCTCTTCCCGTTGTTGCTCAAGTAAGTTTGTCAGAGGTCTGATTTACCAGGCCTTTTCTCTTGAAGGAGTTTTCTCAGTACGGTAGTTGTCGAGTGTATGTTTGGAGAAAGACTCCCACGCCCAGGTGTTTGTTCAGAAAGTATGTCAGAAACATGATTCTCCGGCTCTGGGGTTGTTCAAGCATGTAAGTTAAACACATGACTCTTCCAGCCTATATTGTCCGACTTGCAGTATAAAATACATGACTCACATAGTCATTAATATTTTGAATGGTTCCTTCCTACCATTTTAGAATTTTACGAAAGAACTACATTGAGAAGAAGTCACAAGTACGTCATGTGTTGGTAAAATAGTTTTCAAAATGTCGGTTTTCAATAAAGGCGAGAACGTATGGATGTCATATTCCTACTCCTTCATCAGAAACTGAAAGACTGGGGAAACAGTTAGCTATATATGTACCTGTGAAGCAACAGTGATAAGATAACAAGGGAAGTTACTCAGTGCTGAATAGGTTAGGACGATGGACAAGTGGGATTATTATATGAATAATGAGATAATAATGGTGCATGTAACACGGGAATGACAATAAAGAAATGGAAGCCAAGGATTTTTCATATTTTGAATATAAATCCCCACTCTAGTTATAACAAGACGAGCTACACAGGCTCCAGTGAAACTATTGGTTCTCGCTGTCGTCAGGAGACTTATCTGGTACGTGGAGCACCGGAAGAGCGAGACAGACTGGAAGGGCTATGCAATCGTGGCATCTTTCTTCATCGTTTCCATGTTCCAATCCATTTTACTGTCTCAGTGCGTCTTTGTGGCATTCAACATCGGCCTCAAGATCAAGACTGCTCTAGTCACTGCCGTGTATAGGAAGGTAAAGTCTCACCAAACATCGAAAACTGTGTTAGTGAATTGTCTAGGAGAAAATTGTAGGACTATTTTTACAAGCTGTAAATGGGTACCTAGTAAGATGAAACACAGATTTGCCTTCCCTTTTATCGTCAAATATAAAATATGGCTCGTCCATCAATGTAAAGTGACGTTACATGACAAGCTCCGATGTATATCAATCAATCAATCTTTATTTCAGTACTTAAAAAGGCAACAGGCCTGTAGTACATTTAGTATTTACATGAGCTGATGCAAGTCATTTATAAATTCTTTTCTGTAACAATAATTTTTCTTAAACTCATTGAGAAATAGATGTACATTGCCAGATTCTGTAATAGTGATGTGGTAGTATCTGTTAATAGTTACACTTGGATGCTTATAATAGTATGGCCTTAGGTATATCGTTCGTAGAGTCGTATAAACAGGACAGATTAGAAGGAAATGTAGTTCATCCTCAACAGTATTCATATTACATAATTGACACATTCTGTTTTTTCTTTATATCCATGTATACCTGCCAGTTTGAATAATATTTCTTGGGAACAGCAACAAAAACGAGAGAGAACTATACGAAGCTTCTTTACGTCGATTTTTGCTAATAGTCTTCAAAACGTATGTCCGATTTCCATTGATTATGGTATAAACATTTTGTGGATAGAAGTAATGATTCCGACTAAGATTGGACATAGATATCTTTCATTCTTTCTGTACATGATATGATAAATGATATGATATAGAGTTTGTCCATCCCTGTATTAAGATTCAGTATCAAGCGAACTCGCAGTGAAGTTACTTGATAAATATGAAACGGTTTGGGTAGCCAAGTGGTTAAAGCGTTCGCTCGTTACTCAAATTACCCGGGTTTGATTCCCGACATGGGTACAAGGTGTGAAGCCCATGTCTGGTGTCCTCCGCCGCGATATTGCTGGAATATTGCTAAAGGCGGCGTAAAACTAAGCTCACTCACTCATAAATATAATTCCGGTTGAGTTTCTCTGTTCTTGCAGGCTCTGACTATGAACAATGAATGCAGGAGACAGTACACGACCGGAGCTATTGTCAACATGATGTCCGTAGACTGTGCGCGTGTTTGTGAGGTCACCGGCAATTTGTGGGTGCTGTGGTCAGCGCCGTTCATGCTCAGCCTTGGCCTCTACTTCCTGTACCAGACAATCGGGGTCGCCATCTTTGCCGGCATAGCCGTCATGCTAGTTCTGGCGCCAATTAACTTCAAGCTGTCTACACACCTGAGGAAGCTCCATAATAAACGCCTATCCATCAAGGACCAGCGGTTGAAATTCATGAATGAAGTTCTAACCGGGATAAAGGTAATATCCCGATGCTGGACTTTGGGAGTTATTATACCAATTCATAAAAAGGGGAAGTTTCAATGATCCTGCTAATAACAGACCTATAACCTTACCTGACGTGGCAGGCAAAATATTTGCCAAAGTCTTGAGTAATAGGCTAAGTTAAAGGGCAGATGAGGAAAACTTTACTACAAATGAGCAAGATGGGTCCCAGAAGGGTTTCCAAACATATGACAACATGTCTATTCTTGATACTATCAATAATAAGTACTTATCACTGTATAATGGAAGTTTATTCTGCGCTTTTATAGGCATTAAAATTGCCTTTGATTCTATTGTCCGAAAATCCCTTTTGTATAAACTTTGGACTGGAAATGTAAAGGGTAAAACATTTAGATTGAGTCGAAACATGTGTTTCTTCAGAGAATGTTGTACACAGTATTTATTGTATGTTTGGAGTCCGTCAAGGGTGCCAATTGTTAAATTGTCACCTCTCTTGTTCTCATTTTTTATGAATGATATTGTCCAATTTCTTAGTGCAGATAACCAAAGACGTATTAATATCGATCTCACGTTGTTGTTTATTAAAGCAAACAGCTACTCTGTCCATGAACATAGCCACCTTGCATCAATCGTAACCCTGGTGTATTGAAATAAGAAATGGACAAAAACCCTGAGACTGACTCACAGGTGTTAAGGCTGTATGCACGGGAGGGCTCGTTCGACCAAATCACCTATGTCCGTCTCCGTTAGAATAACATGACACATACTGACTTCAGGTTTTAAAGCTGTACGCCTGGGAGAGGTCGTTCCGGGACAAGATCACCGTCATCCGCAACATGGAGGTCCGCATTCTGCAGAAACTGGCCATTTTGAACTCATTCAACACCTTCTGCTTCCAGGGGGGCCCCGACTCTGGTCAGTCTTCTTCGTACATTGTTGGGGCCGGGGCGGTGGGGTAGCCCAGTGGTTAAGGCGTTCGCTCGTCACGTCGAAGACCTGGGTACGATTCCCCACATGGGTACAATGTGTGAAGCCTATTTCTGTTGTCCCCCCGCCGTGATATTGCTGGAATATTGCTAAAACGGTTTAAAACAAACTCACTCACTCACTCATACATTGTTCTCAGCGGGATGCTAATCACTTGACACTCTCAAGAGACTTGGGAAATTTTCAACAGAATAAGTGTTTTCAAAGATGCTGGGAAGATATCAAGTTTTACAACCAAATGTCGTTCATGGATGATCTAATGAATAATACTCTATTGGAAAAATGTGTGATTTGGAAGGATTTAGTGATTACTAGGGCTTCCACGGGTACTCGAGTACTCGAGGACGAGTCGGGTTTAGCTGGACTCGAGTCCATTTTCAAGGACTCGAGGACTCGAAAGGGGAGATAACTCGAATGATTGACGTTGACGGACAGTCTGCCATGTGCTAAGCATGAGCGGCCGTTAACGTCTAATATTAAGAAAAAGATATAACTTAATTATCCCAGAGGAAATTCTCATATATCCAAACTGTCTCAAAATGAATATACACACAGTTCACAAAAATATACACAATAATTACATGTTCAAAACGAATGCTATTTACAAGTAAAACTGACATGATATAATTCAATTAACCAGATAGGTAAAGAGGCTGAATAATTCTAGTTCTAACATGATGGTGATTCAAAATATTTGTTGCATTCACGAATTCATGATGGTATGAAAGACTGTCGAGCTCTGTTTTGAGGGAAGGTAATCAACAGCAGCGTCCAGAAGTTAGTAGTTCAAAATGATGAGATCAAATATGTCAACTATCAAATCAAATTTTAGGTGCCTTTTTGAATATACTCGAAATACACTCTAGAACTTTTGCAAGCAGTATTAACAATTTTGAAAAGTCTGTTTTTGTTGCGATGAGACAGATCCCCATACCAACATAGAAAATTGTAGGTCAACACACTTTGAAAAAAGGTTTGATAAAAAACTGTCATTACGGTTTTGTCAATGCCTTGACGATAATAATGTTCAGAATCAGAAATTAGGCCAGTAACAGTGGCGTCATCTGCACATTTCACAGTAAACAAGTCATATGTTGACAAGTAACAGTCATTGGTATACAAAACGAAGAGTACGGATGAAGTAACACAGCCATGTGGATCTCCAGTAGAGGTTGAGAGAAAAGAAGATTGATAGCCATTGACACTGACATACTGAGTTCTATGTACCCTGAATTCTTCAACCCATCTGATAATGTTTTTATTAACACCTAGATTAAATAGTTTATTCCTCACACGGTGTGGCTGTATGGTATTAGTTGTTACAAGTCTGCAGATGAGAGTAAATATTATACATCGATTGAGATTTCACTTCTTAAAATGATTAGGTAACTATCTTGACAATTGATCGTTTGCTTGAAAGGTATGAATCTCGAGTACTCGGGTCCGAGTCGAGTCTCACCCCTCGAGTACTCGAGTCCAAAAATATGGACTCGTTGAAGCCCTAGTGATTACACATCATGTTAGCGGTGGCAGGATGAAAGGATAACGGTATAAATATACCGATTGGTCATGTATCGATACGAAATGATAAATGAGTGAGTGAGTTTAGTTTTACGCCGCTTTTTGCAATATTTCAGCAATATCACGGGGCACCACTAATGGGCTTAACACATTGTACAGAGTTATATTCAAAATAGTCTGACCATATCATTTTAATATATTCAGTGATTTAGATACGCCCTGGTTGTGTATCTATTCATCTTTTTTAAGGGTGAATTGTTTGTGCTGTTGTTTCCGTGAGTGTAGTTTCAGTTGTAGCGGCGCTCAACAATAGTCTAGCTGTATTAATGCTGTCTGAGTATAATTGAATCTGGAAGTGACAAATAAGTATCATTATGAGCATCAGTCATGGAGGATATTAATTTGAAATTGTACTTCAACTGACAAAATGTTACCTGGATAAAATTGACAAAATTTCGCTGAATGTTAAATAATAACTAATTATATTATTTAACCAATAGTGCAGCCATAACATTTCCGGGTCCCACGTTGGGCACCAATAGTGCAGCCATAACATTTCCGGGTCCCACGTTGGGCACCAATAATGCAGCCATAACATTTCCGGGTCCCACGTTGGGCACCAATAATGCAGCCATAACATTTCCGGGTCCTACATTGGGCACCAATAGTGCAGCCATAACATTTCCGGGTCCCACGTTGGGCACCAATAGTGCAGCCATAACATTTCCGGGTCCCACATTGGGCACCAATAGTGCAGCCATAACATTTCCGGGTCCTACATTGGGCACCAATAGTGCAGCCATAACATTTCCGGGTCCCAAGTTGGGCACCAACAGTGCAGCCATAACATTTCCGGGTCCCACATTGGGCACCAATAGTGCAGCCATAACATTTCCGGGTCCCAAGTTGGGCACCAACAGTGCAGCCATAACATTTCCGGGTCCCACATTGGGCACCAATAGTGCAGCCATAACATTTCCGGGTCCCTCGTTGGGCACCAATAGTGCAGCCATAACATTTCCGGGTCCCTCGTTGGGCACCAATAGTGCAGCCATTACATTTCCGGGTCCCACGTTGGGCACAATTAGTGCAGCCATAACATTTTGGGGTCCCACGTTGGGCTCCAACAATGCAACCATAACATTTCCGGGTCCCACATTGGGCACCAATAGTGCAACCATAACATTTCCGGGTCCCACGTTGGGCACCAATAGTGCAGCCACAACATTTCCGGGTCCCACATTGGGCACCAATAGTGCAGCCATAACATTTCCGGGTCCCACGTTGGGCACCAATAGTGCAGCCATAACATTTCCGGGTCCCACGTTGGGCACCAATAGTGCAGCCACAACATTTCCGGGTCCCACGTTGGGCACCAATAATGCAGCCATAACATTTCCGGGTCCCACGTTGGGCACCAATAGTGCAGCCATAACATTTCCGGGTCCCACGTTGGGCACCAATAGTGCAGCCACAACATTTCCGGGTCCCACATTGGGCACCAATAGTGCAGCCATAACATTTCCGGGTCCCACGACGGGATTCAAACATGCCTCTTCTGATTAACGGACGCTTTGTCCACATGACCAACGAGACAAAGCGTTGATAGGACGTCTACATGTCCTTGGTGCATTTGTACCAAAACCTATTATTTTGGATAATTCTTCACTTCCACGTCTATGACATTATAGACCGTTTTACCCCTGTGACTACAATAATTCATTCCAACTTTGTACCTTTCGGCTCAATGCGGGTTCGATCCCCGACCGCGTCATACCAAAAGACGTTAAAATATGGTACTTGTTGGTCCCTGCCTGGCGCTCGGCATTAATGGGTACAACAAGGACTGGTCGGCTCGGAGTCAGTATAATGTGTCTGAGTGGGGTATTCATGCTTCACTGCGGCATGGTATCTCAGTGAGCTAGCACTATAAACCCAGCTTCAGTCTGGGCTAGTACAAGCAGCCGCACATACACATACACACGAATGCACGTCGTCATATGAGCGCAATATTCTCAAGCACGACGTTAAACTCAACTTCACCTCATCTCACCTCACCCCACCTCAATGTCCATACGTTGCTATGAATAAAACAGAAATCGTGAAACAAATACGCTTGGGACTTCCGTGTCTCTAATATTGACGTCACATTTGTCCTTTGACCCGCAGGTGACCTTGACCAGCTTTGTGACCTATGTAATGCTGTCTGACAACCACTACCTGGATTCTGAAACAGCCTTTGTGTCACTCAGTCTCTTCACCCTCATCAGACAACCCATGAACTCTCTGCCTAACTGTGTATCTATGGTAGTCCAGGTAACTCACCAGACAACCCATTAACACTCTGCACAGCAGTTACTGCAGCTGTTGAAGTCCAGGTAACTCACCAGACAACCCATTAACACTCTGCATAGCAGTTACTGCATCTGTTGAAGTCCAGGTAACTCACCAGACAATCCATTAACACTCTGCATAGCAGTTACTGCATGTGTTGAAGTGCAGGTAACTCACCAGACAACCCATTAACACTCTGCATAGCAGTTACTGCATCTGTTGAAGTGCAGGTAACTCACCAGACAACCCATTAACACTCTGCATAGCAGTTACTGCATCTGTTGAAGTCCAGGTAACGCACCAGATATCCCGTGAACTGTCTGCATAACTGTGTATGTATTGAAGTTCAGGTAACTCACCAGACAACCCATTAACACTCTGCATAGCAGTTACTGCATCTGTTGAACTCCAGGTAACTCACTAGATATCCCGTGAACTGTCTGTATAACTGTTCCTATTGAAGTCCAGGGGCGCTTTTCACAAAGCACTAAGGTGATCGTAAGTCACTAAGGTAACCTTAGTGCTATGTTAAAGAATGGGAGTTAAAGTTAAAGTTAGTAAAGGTTCTTTCGTAAAAGGAGCACCGGGTAACTCACCAGATATCGTGTGAATTCTCAGCATAACTGTATCTATTGAAGTCCAAGTAACTCATCATACAATCCACGTACGTTCAGCACGCATTGACAGCAGTGTATCTATGTCCAAAACAATTGACATTTGAAACTCTTCAACTGCTAACGACTTGGTGAATGTGACTGGTGAAAAGTGAACAAGGGTTTTATGTATTCTGATGCTTTTCAGGCCTTCGTGTCCATCAAGCGACTGTCTAACTACCTGACGGGAGAAGACCTTGACCCGAACAGCGTCACGCCTGATACAGAGGCAGGTAATGTCCTCAGCCTGTAGCACAGGACGGAAATCTCCATATGATTCAAAGATGGAATTATAGCTTTGATGGTCCTGTGGCATAGATATAAAAAGAGAGGTTTTAAATATGCTTTGCTTATCCACAGATAAGTCCAGTCACTCGCTCCTATTACCTCATCTTTAATTGCTTGACTATATCCTTACACAGGACTTCCGGCACAATATTCACGTATTTCTGACTTTCCAGGTGTGACTCTAAGTATCCGGAATGGGAGTTTCACCTGGAACAGATCCCTGCAAGTCCCGACTCTTAACAAGTGAGCATTGAACTATGCATAATAACGAAAAAAATAACTCCGATTGAATCCTGCACCGATGGGGTAGGATACCCTTGACTTTTTTCGAACACATGGTAGCATAGCTATTTTGAGCCTTGAACTCATGTGCACGGTGTAGTCGGAATCGTACAACCAACTCTGCTTTTAGCAGACATTTCCATTTTATTTGAATATGTGAAGTGTATGACTTCCATAGCCTATTTAGATGGCTTGTCTTTCTCAAGTAGATATTTTGTATTTCTGTTATCCATGGCTTGAATATTTTGTGCAGATAACTTGCATGTCGCATGTTGATATCTAGAGTGTAACCAGTGTATGAAATAAGCCAAAAACCCAGCCAGACACCAGGGCTGGTAACTTCAAAATGTTACCAGCCCAAAATGGATTTAACCAGACCAAATATGGTGAATTTACTCAGATATATGGAACATCTACATCGGGCTGGCTAGCTGTAAATTTAGACCGTCCGTCAGAAATCTAGACCGTCTCGGGCTGTCGGAAGGGCCAAATTTCATACACTGCAGTGTAACCACAAGGAATTTATGTTGAAGTACAACCTATAACGTGTAATCCCCCATGGGCGTGGTGGGCACGCTGTCTAGGGAGCCATCCCAGTGAGTTTAAGGTGCTGGGATCGAGCCCACCTGTGACCGGGTGTAAAAACCTTGGAATCAACTTTGAGTGCAGACTCTTTCAGTGTTGTCACAACCCCTAGTGCACACTACACATCCCAGTGCACTTAAAAGAACCCACGAATCCGTCGATATATGACCATATGGTGGCCACATGAATGCATGCAGACACCTAGTTGCCGGTACAGCAAGGTGCAGTTGACTTGGACAATGTACTGTGACTATGTGTCCCAGTCAACCCAACTTTGAACGGATACCTCGTAAGGATGGGAAAGCCACATTAACTCTGTGCGCCTGGGGTTGTATGATCCACGGGGAGTTGAGATTGATAATACGATGTGTCGATTGAGATTGATATCCATTGATCGAGGGAAACACAAAGCGGCTTGGAGCAGCTGAGCTGGATATTGGCGCTATACAAATCATTGAATAATGATAATAATAATAATAATAATAATAATAATAATATAAACTATTAAATTACTCATCAAACGAAAAAACACAATATGATAACTAGAAATGGATTGCTTACACTTATAACAGTAGCGACAAAACCCTTTCCTTGAAAAAATATATGTTAAAAGCAGATCCGATTGTACAGCTGTGACTATATCATGAACATGGGGCGGTGGGGTAGCCTAGTGGTTAAAGCGTTGGCTCGTCACGCCGAAGACCCGGGTTTGAATCCCAACATGGGCACAATGTGTGAAGCCCGTTTCTGGTGTCCCCCGCCGTGATGTTGCTGGAATATTGCTAAAAGCGGCGTATAACCAAACTCAGTCAGTCAGTCATGAATATGTGTTTCTGTACGACGCGGTCTGCTAACAGCCTTAATTGAAGAACTTTTGGTCAAGAGTCATACGACGCTCTCTGAAATCTTGGCTAAAAGAGCGTGCTTGATTGTACCTAAAAAGTTGCGAAATGTAAACACCAAATGTGCTCGACATGAAGGGAAAGTTAACTACTTGACTGTTGAAGTCATCCCTTTTGTTAAACAGCCTTCAAGTTCAGGTTTGTTAAGCAGTGGAAGTGTGAGGTGAGGTGAAATTGGGTTTAACGTCGTGTTTGAGAATATTGCGCTCATATGACGACGTGCATGCATGTGTATGTGTATGTGCGGCTTTTTGTACTAGCCCGGACTGAAGCTGGTTTTATAGTGCTAGCCCACTGAGATACCATGCCGCAGTGAAGCATGAATACCCCACTCAGACACATTATACTGACTCCGAGCCGACCAGTCCTTGTTGTACCCATTAATGCCGAGCGCCAGGCAGGGACCAACAAGTACCATATTTTAACGTCTTTTGGTATGACGCGGTCGGGGATCGAACCCGCGACCTTCCGCTCTCCGGGCGGACGCTCTAACCACTACACCACGGAGGCGGTTTGCAGTGGAAGGGAATTGGCTATCTGATGGTTATTGAACGATATTGGATCATCGAATTATCTGAAGCTTATTATAAGTTAAACTAATTGGTCAAACTTGAAATTGTTTTTGTTGTTTTGATTTTGCCAATCCGAGCAGAAATTCCGATTCATATGTATGAAGAAACACGTTTGCAAGGAGGGGTGCACAAATTAGTGGTGGTCCGATTAATTGAAATAATCGAAGAATGGTCGCAGTGGCCAAACGACCAAGCAATCGATCACATTTTCTCATAATCGAACACAAACGATTTTGTAACCGCTGTAATAGAGTTTGAAATACTTGATGATGGAACATATCTAAGACGTTGTCAGGGCCTGAAGACGTGTTTTTTTCTAAGAAAACTCACTTCACTTTCTGAAAAGTCATGACTGAATATTTCTTGAAGAGTCTGGGAAGTTAATGTTACACTGGAACTGAATCATTTTACACTGGATGTGAAACCTGCAAATATAATTTGTGCAGCTTCTAAAAAAGCCAACAGAGAACCAAATGTGGTTTTTTTTATACTTATCTGCAACTACAACCTGAATAGGAAAATCTAAAAAATGACGCCAACCAATTTTTTTTCGATGATTGGTCGTTGGTATTGAACAAATCATCAATTGTGAGATTTCAACCAATTCCCAACACTAGCACAAATGATACCTATGGAGATGCCTACTTCATGTCGAAATGTTTCTACCCAAAACATTTACAAATATGTTATCAATGAGAAAGTCCAGCATGTGACAGATTGTTTTATTGATAAAATTCAAATGACATTTGCTTGTCGTGAACCTCTGAAGATAGATATGTATCTACATCTGTGTTCTCCGCGTGTGTTTATAAATGCCCCATGGATCAAGGAATGACGCTTTCCTTTAAGTTTCTCATGTGGGATGTGAAACCCATTTCTGGTTCCCCCCGCCGTGATAGTGCTGGAATATGCTAAATATTGGGATAGTAATAATGTCAACTTATTTAAAAACCAAATGTTTTGATAGAAGTCTGAGATGGTAAAATTGTAAGCAATTCCTTTGAGTTTTTGAGAATCCACATGTGCTATCAATAAGGAAGTCCTGTATTTTCCTGTAGTTTCAAACGATACGTGATTTTTCCCAGGTCCTATGCTATTTTCCCTGTGTAATATATAGGTACAAGTGACATACACCAGCCGCTTTCACTTGTTGTAGTCAACTGATAAGTGCAGGTTACATATCCCACCCGATTTTACTTGTTCGCGTTCGCTGTGCAGATTACTTACACCACCCCGACTTCACTTGTTCCAGCCAACTGTTAAGGTACAGGTTACAACACTACCCCTAATTCATTTGTTCCAGTCAACTGTTAACGTGCAGGTTGCATACACCACCCCTAATTCACTTGTTCTAGTCAACTGTTAACGTGCAGGTTGCATACACCACCCCTAATTCACTTGTTCTAGTCAACTGTTAAAGTGCAGGTTACATACACCACCCGACTTCACTTGTTCCAGTCATACATATACATAACATATAGTGTGTGGTTTTAGTGAGTCTAAACTATTGATTGGAAAGTGCAGGTTACATTTACACATTCACCACTCGAATTCACTTGTTCTAGTCAACTGTTAACGTACAGGTTACAATTACACATACACCACTCGAATTCACTTGCTCTCGTCAACTGTTAACGTACAGGTTACAATTACACATTCACCACTCGAATTCACTTGCTCTCGTCAACTGTTAACGTACAGGTTACAATTACACATACACCACTCGAATTCACTTGTTCTCGTCAACTGTTAACGTACAGGTTACAATTACACATACACCACCCGAATTCACTTGTTCTCGTCAACTGTTAACGTACAGGTTACAATTACACATACACCACCCGAATTCACTTGTTCTCGTCAACTGTTAAAGTGCATTTACACCGCACCGATTTCACTTTTACAGATATGGTGTTAAAGAGGAAGTCCTGCTTTTTCTTCAGTTTCAAACGATGCATGGTTTTTCACAGGTTATAGTCAAGTTTAAAGTTAGCAAATTAAACACGACTGTTTCCGCTGGAACTGGCGTCATGGCTACCAACAGTGTGAAATACACAAACATATTTGCCCCTGACGAATGACAATGTTACACTGAAGGGGAACTACGTAGAGAGGAACAAGAAGACTATTTTCCTGTTGTAGTATATAAGTGCAGGTTACATACACCACCCAGAATTCACTCGTTCTAGTCAACTGTTAACGTACAGGTTACATTTACATATACACCACCGAATTCTCTTGTTCTCGTCAACTGTTAAAGTGCAGGTTACATTTACACATACACCACCGAATTCTCTTGTTCTCGTCAACTGTTAAAGTGCAGGTTACATTTACACATACACCACCGAATTCTCTTGTTCTCGTCAACTGTTAAAGTGCAGGTTACATTTACATATACACCACCGAATTCTCTTGTTCTCGTCAACTGTTAAAGTGCAGGTTACATTTACACATACACAACCGAATTCTCTTGTTCTCGTCAACTGTTCAAGTGCAGGTTGTTCTCGTCAACTGTTAACGTACAGGTTACATTTACACATGCACCACTCGAATTCACTTGTTCCAGTCAACTGTTAACGTGCAGGTTACATTTACATATACACCACCCGAATTCACTTTTTCTCGTCAACTGTTAAGTGCAGGTTCAATTTACACGTACACCACCGAATTCTCTTCTTCTCGTCAACTGTTAAAGTGCAGGTTACATTCACACGTACACCACACGAATTCACTTCTTTTCAACTGTTAACGTACAGGTTACATAGACAAGCCCGCATTCACCTGTTCCGGTCAAATGTTAAAGTACAGGTTACATAGACCAGCCCGCATTCACCTGTTCCGGTCAAATGTTAAAGTACAGGTTACATAGACCAGCCCGTATTCACCTGTTCCAGTCAACTGTTTAAGTACAGGTTACATAGACCAGCCCGCATTCACCTGTTCCAGTCAACTGTTTAAGTACAGGTTACATAGACCAGCCCCCATTCACCTGTTCCAGTCAACTGTTTAAGTACAGGTTACATAGACCAGCCCGCATTCACCTGTTCCAGTCAACTGTTTAAGTACAGGTTACATAGATCACCCAGACACTTATTCCAGTCAACTGTTAACGTACAGCTTACTTATACACCATTCCGACTTCACTTGGTATAGAGAAATGCTGAAATGCTGGAGAACATGACAGTATGAGATAATCATTGTTGAATTTCAGAGAAACTCTTGTTTGTTCCAGCATTAACGTGGATGTTCGGAGAGGGCAGCTGGTTGCAGTGGTGGGGTCGGTGGGCGCGGGGAAGTCACTGCTGACAGTTGTGCAGATGAAGTGGGTACAGTCAGACACCTGGCTGCAGTACAAGACTTCATGTAGTGTGGCTGACGGACTAGCGTCGTCCACAACTTACAACCCAATGTTTCGAACGTCGTCGCAGGATCAAGCATAATAATACTGGGAGACAGATGGAGAAGCATTGCTGCACAATTCTAACGCATTTTGTTGTGTAATGGGTGACATATATAAATTAGATGACTAGGTTAGCACCTGGGCCCACAGTCAGACACCTTAGGCTACGCAGTAATCCACTTGCAGACTTCAATTGTAGTGTGATCGCTCTTAGCTAAGATCGAACTCTTCAACGGTGGAGGTACAATTTCTAAACGACTCCTCGTTTTCGATGGGGAGGGTAAAATCCTAAAATATCCTTAAAATACAATACATTAATGGCTACAGAAGTGTTTCGAATGCGTTAATCGTCGTGATAAATTATTCACAGTATATTAATCAGGATCTGAAAGTGAAATTCTTTTGAAACATAATAATGCCTCAGCAATATCCTATTCTCTACTTGTACTATTTAAATTTGCATAATCAAATTTAGAGGATGAGCACAGTTTTATGCAATATAAATGCAATCTCCATACGTAAAGCTGATTATTTGCGTGAAACAGACACTAATTTGAATGCCATTTCTAAAATGACTAGGGGCGGTGGGGTAGCCTAATGGTTAAAGCGTTGGCTCGTCACGCCGAATCCCCACATGGGCACAATGTGTGAAGCCCATTTCTGGTGTCCCCCGCCGTGATGTTGCTGGAATATTGCTAAAAGTGGCGAAAAACCAAACTCAGTCGGTCAGTCTAAAATGACTAAAATCATCTTAGCTCCTTAAAATTGGTCCGAACCAATTGTAAGTTTCGATTGTAACTTACAATGATCGTAGCCTACAATTGCTTTGTGCAAGTAGATGGCGATTGTAACTGAAGCCTAAGATCGCGATCTTAAGGATTTACAATAATTTTAGCGCTAAGATCGTTCTGTGCAAGTGGGCCCTGGTCAAAACTGGATCCGGTTCGGGATAGGGGCGGGACTATCTTGTGTTTAGGTGGGGTAGTTATATTGGAGATGCTGATTTGTTTTGTGGACGCTGAGACAGAATGTTTATTGTTATTATATTTATTTGAACTTATTGGGATTGTAGTCATCCTCTTCTCAGTGTGTGCTATTTATGCATGTCGACTGACAACGTATTTATCTTACCGAACACCTCAATGGTAATTTTGAACTGGTTGAAGCACGGTTATCGAATCATAGTATGGGGACAAGACGACAAGAAAAACAAATTTAGAGTTATCTCCCTGCCATCGATTTGCATTCGCAAAACATGGGTAATTTCCGTACATCATTACATGATTCAATGTTATTCGAGATAAAGAATTACTACTACGAAGTACCAAATGAGTTCCGCATTCCCAGCGGGGTACATTGAAAATAATAGAAGAGCGCTCAGCCAATCGGAAAACGACATTTATGTGAGAGGCAAGATAATTATGCATGTCGTCTGCCTTATTATAAGGAATAAATCATCAATGTTTAAATGATCTGATGATCTTCTGACCTGCATGTCTGTGTGCAGGGCTCTGTTGCCTATGTTCCACAACAAGCCTGGATCCAGCACATGACACTCCGAGGGAACCTGCTGTTTGGTCGGCGATATAAGGAGAAACAGTATTGGAACGTTATCAGTGCATGTGCCCTTGAACCCGACCTTGACCTCCTTCCTGGTGGGGATGACACAGAGATCGGAGAAAAGGTGGGTCCACTTTACAAAGGAAAGTGTTTAGATGGACGAGTCAGTGAATTTCATAAAAAGCGTTATTTTGAATATTCAGTCACTATAACATTGGGTCAGATGTTTCTGATGTCTCTGTCATGAGCATGCTATGACACCAGGTGTTTGAGGCAAGGCGAACGCACCCTGCTCCGCAATGGCACCTGTTGTAAGCACATGTCACTAGTCAATTGTTGACCTTGAATTGCTATCCCAAATTGCCCAAGGCCACACTTTGGTGACGTCATCAAGAAGGAGTGTGGTGATGACATGTGACGCCTGGCTCAGCTAAAGGTCAGCTCCTGCATATATTTGGCAATGCATGTCACCTCAGAGAAGGGCCTTTTGTTTCAGAAAGGAAAGATATCTGTTTAATGAATGAGTGAGTTTTTCTTTTGAAAAGAAGTATTGACTGTCTTTAGCAGTGATTTCACGTGAATATGGAAAGGGTCTTGTCACTTTGTAATGACCTTTTGAGCCATATTGTATTTATACACTTAAAGTGGGACATGTCTTAAACGTTGGATGAACAGACTGACTGACTGAGTTTGGTTTTACGCCGCTTTTAGCAATATTCCAGCAACATCACGGCAGGGGACACCAGAAATGGGCTTCACACATTGTGCCCATGTGGGGATTCGAAACCGGGTCTTCGGCTTTAACCATTAGGCTACCCCACTGCCCCTAAACGTTTGATGAAACACACAAGTAGGGGTAAAGCATTTACCAAACATTAAAATATAAACTGGGCAGTTTTAGGATTCGAACCCACAATTATGGATTTAGATATGTCACAAAGGATTCAACTGTGCAAGGAGAACTGTGTTACCATTCTGCATTTGTCAAATCACAGTGGCAGTGATCGCCAACAATCTGAAAGATGGACACAAACGTAGGAGAACAATGCATCTGATGACTACGATACATGAACAGTTTTTGTATTAGGCTGCCTCAACATTATGGTACCGACTACTGGAAATGGTAGTGCTGTTATTGATATCGTTTCCAGGGCATCAACCTGAGTGGAGGACAGAAGCAGAGAGTGTCTCTTGCCCGAGCTGTATACAGTAACAAGGACATATATCTGTTGGATGATCCCCTCAGCGCTGTGGACTCCCATGTTGGCAAACACATCTTCAGTCAAGTTATAGGACACCAGGGGATACTGAAGAACAAGGTGACGAGACGCAGTTAACATTATTAAAGCTTGGTCACACTCATACAAGTTGTTAACAGCTAGTGAAACATATAGTGAAACCGCTAAAGCCATTTAATTGCTTAAACGCCTAGAAACAACTCGAACAACTTTTGCTGATGATGCAATCTACGGATAGTGAGACCTACAGTATCAACTAGAGAGTCGAGTTCTTGATGTTTCTTTGAGACGTTTTGCCAAACCAGACTCGACTACATTAGATATAGACTCAAGTTCTTGAATTCGAAACTTGCAAACGAGGGAATCAATGCCAAAAATTGATAAAAATACATTTAAAAAATCAGTTTTCCAAAACGTCCCAATATGGATTTTACACAATCACCATCGTTTCCATTTTCCTCTTTTTCTTTGTATAAACGTTCGAATGGGGCTGAACTTAAAAAAGTACTAGAATTTGTCCTTTACTAAGAAAGTGTAATCCCTAATATAAACATATGTTATATTTGACCACTTTCTAAATGGCATTGTGTAATCAGAACAATGAGTGGCTCCCGTGTTTGAGCACCAATTGTTGTGCTCCCCTTCTTTTTGACCTGTTTCTTGTACAAGAATCGGAATTCTACTGTGTCCTGTAAAGTTCAACATGGTTATTTGGTAAAGGCGTTGTGCTTCATGTCCAAGTATGTTGATGATCGAATATCGTTCGAAAATGGCCATCTTGGAAATTCACTTCCACTGATGTACCAACCTTAAATAGAATAATGAACAACTCAAACCTCTTGGTCGTTTCACATTCAGAGCTTTGTGTAACGATTAAGGTGACAAAATACGTTCTAAAGTCTGACATGGGGGATGTTTCAATGGTAAACATTTCCTTTCGATCAATATTCTAGCAGCTGCATCCATGTCACAAATTATGAGGTACAATCAAGCATACTTTTTCTTCGACGACTTGACAGAACCTCATTTACGTGTTTGTTCAAGGTTCAAGCATTCACGTCTTAAGCAAAACTTCCACAAAGGTTTACAGTAGACATTTGAAAGACATTGCCAAACTTGATACATCTATTACTTCTTTGAGTGGCAATTTAGAAATTGGAAGTCAGATAGAACAAGTATATATGGATAAGTTGTCATCCATATATACTTGTTCCATCTGACTTCCAACTTCTAAAATGCCGCTAAAAGAAGTCATTCGTCGTGTTTATGGAGACGTGGCAATACACAGTGCTCTAGAATAAAAGAAGTTGTCATCCATATATACTTGTTCTATTTGATACATTTATGACACATATTATGTCAGATACATTTACTATCCATCATATCTTTTCTTTTTTTGTCTGCCAATGAACTTGATTTTGAAATGATTGTAGCTGGTGCCAATGATGGGACAGGGTGCACGTTTTGATATACGTTCGGATGAGCTACAGAGCCTGGCTAACGCTCGAAATCGATCACCATTGAACAAATACAATCAACACACTATGCAAGCCAACGTTCGTTCATGTTTATGCTACAGACTCGAATACTTGTGACTCATGGCGTGCACTGGCTGCCTATGGTGGATGTTATAGTAGTCATGGATAAAGGGGAGATTACCGAAGTGGGATCGTATGAAGAGCTTCTTGGTCACGATGGACCCTTTGCACAATTCCTGAAAACCTACTTGTTACAGGAGACAGATGCGCAAGATGATGAAAAATGTAAGTACTGGATGTATCTCAGATCATGGATAAGGGAACCATGATGATGAATGTAAGGACTGGATGTGTCTCAGACGCTAAATACAGGGAACATGGTGATGAATGTAAGTACTGGGTGTGTCTCAGATCCTGGACAAGGGGAACATGATGGTGAATGTAAGTACTGGATGTGTCTCAGATCCTGGACAAGGGGAACATGATGATGAATGTAAGTACTGGATGTGTCTCAGACGCTGAACCCGGGGAGCATGATGATGACTGTAAGTACTGGATGTGTCTCAGATCCTGTACACGGGGAGCATGATGATGAATGTAAGTACTGGATGTGTCTCAGATCCTGGACAAGAGGAACATAATGCTGAATGTAAGCACTGGATGTGTCTCTGACGCTGAACCCGGGGAGCATGATGATGAATGTAAGTACTGGATGTGTCTCAGACGCTGAATCCGGGGAGCATGATGATGAATGTAAGTACTGGATGTGTCTCAGATCCTGTACACGGGGAGCATGATGATGAATGTAAGTACTGGATGTGTCTCAGATCCTGGACAAGGGGAACATGATGCTGAATGTAAGCACTGGATGTGTCTCTGACACTGAACCCGGGGAGCATGATGATGAATGTAAGTACTAGATGTGTCTCTGATCATGGACAAGGGGAACATGATGCTGAATGTAAGTACTGGATGCGTCTCTGATCATGGACAACTGGAACATGATAATGAATGTAAGTACTGGATGTGTCTCAGATCCTGGACAAGGGGAACATGATGATGAATGTAAGTACTGGATGCGTCTCTGATCATGGACAACTGGAACATGATAATGAATGTAAGTACTCGGTGTGTCTCAGATCCTGTACACGGGGAACATGCGATGAAGGTATGTACTGGATGTGTCTCAGATCCTGGACACGGGGAACATGATGCTGAATGTAAGTACTGGATGCGTCTCTGATCCTGGACAACTGGAACATGATAATGAATGTAAGTACTGGATGTGTCTCAGATCCTGGACAAGGGGAACGTGATGATGAATGTAAGTACTGGATGCGTCTCTGATCATGGACAACTGGAACATAATAATGAATGTAAGTACTGGATACGTCTCTGATCATGGACAACTGAAACATGATAATGAATGTAAGTACTGGATGCGTCTCTGATCCTGGACAACTGGAACATGATAATGAATGTAAGTACTGGATGTGTCTCAGATCCTGTACACGGGGAACATGCGATGAAGGTATGTACTGGATGTGTCTCAGATCCTGGACACGGGGAACATGATGCTGAATGTAAGTACTGGATGCGTCTCTGATCATGGACAACTGGAACATGATAATGAATGTAAGTACTGGATGTGTCTCAGATCCTGGACAAGGGGAACATGATGATGAATGTAAGTACTGGATGCGTCTCTGATCATGGACAACTGGAACATGATAATGAATGTAAGTACTCGGTGTGTCTCAGATCCTGTACACGGGGAACATGCGATGAAGGTATGTACTGGATGTGTCTCAGATCCTGGACACGGGGAACATGATGCTGAATGTAAGTACTGGATGCGTCTCTGATCATGGACAACTGGAACATGATAATGAATGTAAGTACTGGATGTGTCTCAGATCCTGGACAAGGGGAACGTGATGATGAATGTAAGTACTGGATGCGTCTCTGATCATGGACAACTGGAACATAATGATGAATGTAAGTACTGGATACGTCTCTGATCATGGACAACTGGAACATGATAATGAATGTAAGTACTGGATGTGTCTCAGATCCTGGACAAGGGGAACATGATGATGAATGTAAGTACTGGATGCGTCTCTGATCATGGACAACTGGAACATGATAATGAATGTAAGTACTCGGTGTGTCTCAGATCCTGTACATGGGGAACATGCGATGAAGGTATGTACTGGATGTGTCTCAGATCCTGGACACGGGGAACATGATGCTGAATGTAAGTACTGGATGCGTCTCTGATCCTGGACAACTGGAACATGATAATGAATGTAAGTACTGGATGTGTCTCAGATCCTGTACACGGGGAACATGCGATGAAGGTATGTACTGGATGTGTCTCAGATCCTGGACACGGGGAACATGATGCTGAATGTAAGTACTGGATGCGTCTCTGATCCTGGACAACTGGAACATGATAATGAATGTAAGTACTGGATGTGTCTCAGATCCTGTACACGGTGAACATGATGATGAATGTAAGTACTGGATGTGTCTCAGGTCCTGTACACGGAGAACATGATAATGAATGTAAGTACTGGATGCGTCTCTGATCCTGGACAACTGGAACATGATAATGAATGTAAGTACTGGATGTGTCTCAGATCCTGTACACGGGGAACATGCGATGAAGGTATGTACTGGATGTGTCTCAGATCCTGGACACGGGGAACATGATGCTGAATGTAAGTACTGGATGCGTCTCTGATCCTGGACAACTGGAACATGATAATGAATGTAAGTACTGGATGTGTCTCAGATCCTGTACACGGTGAACATGATGATGAATGTAAGTACTGGATGTGTCTCAGGTCCTGTACACGGAGAACATGATAATGAATGTAATTACTGGATGTGTCATGAAGATGAGACAGGATGTGAAGTGTGATTCCTTATTGTGTCATATTTCCACAAGAAACAGGTTGGGTAATGTAAATACCTGCTGTGTTACAGTTCCTGAATGCGAGGAACAGGATGAGGAATGTAAGAATTTGTCTACCTTGCTTTCGCATACAAGCCTTTCAGAAACAGAGGGCAATACCTTTAGTGTTGACTCGTCCACCATTTGTTTTACGTAAATGAGCATACTAGCCTTGTGTACATTGAATGAGGCCTATTTGTCTGGTGGATCATTACACTTGCCATGTGTTTAATATAGGTATGTTCGGTGATGGGTTGGTACATTTGTGCTTCCAGAAAGCCAGGGGCGTCGCTACCATTATAAAATAACCCGGCTTACACATGATTTTTCTTATAAATGTTGGGCAAGCCGTCAGTACTATCTAAATGAAAAGCGCTGCAACATATCGAACATACACGAAAAATGGCTTGCTACGCCCCGGATAGCAGTGTTACTGTTCATACTGTTAACAGGTTCACTGCATTCAATTCAGTGGACCAAATAAAGACTGGCATGTTGGAGAGAGTTGAATCACTAGCTTCCATACCACAGTTGTCTCCCCTGAGTAAATCTCCTGTCCACCTCACGTCTGAGCTGTCACAGTCCACTAGATCAATCAGCACAGATATCAACAGACTCTCTGGATCATCGAGGTAGGGGACATGTTTCACAATATCCTACTTGTTGTTGATGCCATTGATGCAAAAGAGCATTAAACCTCACTCACTCCAAGAATGGTTGCCATGTACGCTATCATAAAACATTCATCATCATCATCATCAGCAGCAGCAGCAGCAGCAATAATAATAACGGTCACTTTCTGTTTTCATTTAAATTCGTTCATATGATCATCTTACAAATATGTTCATCCTCCACAGTTTATCATAACAAAATTTGTAATCAATGTTGTTTCTAAGTATTTCTTGATAATAATTTGATAAGCTAACCATCATCTAGTCATCCTTCACAACTTCCCCGTGTGTCCTCTTCCTCGTTATCAAGGTGGATAACGGAAATATTTCTCCAAGCTTATAACATTTCTGGTCAAAGCTGAATTTGAAAATAACACGTTAGTTTCATTTCTGAAAGCCTTGAAGGGGAGTAAAACAAAAATCGTCTTTAAACATTCTCCATTGACACTTTTACTTCTCAGCTTCAAACTCTTTGACTAGGGCGGTGAGGTAGCCCGGTGGGTAACGAGTTCGCTTGTCGAAGACCCGGGTTTGTTTCCCCATATGGGTACAATGAGTGAGGCCCTTTTGTGATATTGCTCGAATATTTGTAAACTCACTCACCCATACTCACTCACTCACTCACTTTAATGTTTTGTTAGCCATCTGAATAAGGCTGTCATCGATGCCACACTGGACACGTTCGAACACAAGCAGATCGACGGACAGGCCCCTGTTACAAACCTGAAGTGTTCCCAGCACTCCACGGTCATGGCGGTGAGAGATTGTCTTGTGGACAAAGAAGACAACGAGGACGATGATAGCGAGGACAGAGGCACCGAGGACGAGGACGAAGATTCCGAGGACATGGATGAAGACCCTCGGTCAGCAGAGGAACATCGTCTGGTTCAGGATGAGAAGTCCGAGCAGGGCAGGGTCAGTTTATATCTGTTATATTTCCATGGAAACCTGAGACTTGAACACAAGTACCGGCCCACGAAGATCCGGGCTAGAATTGATCTTCAGCAACCCATGCTTGTCGTAAGAGACGGCTAACGGGATCGGGAGGTCAGTCTCGCTGATTTGGTTGATTCATGTCATCGTATCCCAGTTGTGTAGATCGATGCACATGTTTTGATCACCGGATTTACAGACCTCCGCCATATAGGTGGAATATTGCTGAGGGTGGCGTGCAACAACCAACCAACTAACACAAGAACCGATTCATGTCAAGGCCAGCTGAAACTCAGTATACTACACTAAACGCCAAGAGAAACGTTACCCTACTACCTTTATGAATTGCTTGAAAACTATCAAAGACATGATAGAAGGTATTAGTTTACAAGAAAGCTTAACAACACAGCTTTATGCAAATCACGAAAAAAAAAAGTTCTCAAATGCATTCATATTTAGGTGAAATGCATCTTTTTCAGAAGAGTTAAATTATCCTTTTTTTTCGTCCATGCCGAAATAAACCAATAACAGTGATTTAGAAAGGAAAGGTTGAAATAAAATTTTACTTGGGACAAATATTAACCATTTAAAGTCACCATGTTTCAACTATGAAAACAAGAAACAACTGTTGTAGAGTGTGTAAAATTGTAAAATAATCATTCCTATGATTTCAGTCTTTTAAAACATTTTCTGCTGATTTGCATTAGTTAAAACAAGTAAAACGTGTCTTTAATAATGTGGAAAAATGTTGAGGAACACGTAAAATGATCTTTGTTAACATTTTTGCTTGCAAAGTAACATTTTTTCCTTTTTCTGTTTACACATAGCAATATCAATCGCCAAAACGCAGCAATATTCAAGCAGTATTTGCATCCATTTTACATGTAGAATGATTCTATAGGTTATGAAGAGAGCCTAGAATACATGCTATGATACACAAGTACGAGAAATATGCCGCGATTAACAGCTGAAGAGAGAGAAAAAGCCATTGGGATGGTGCAGATGGGGTCGACATACAATGCTGTTGCCAACGCCGTCGGATGCCACCGTATCGAGGTTATCAGATTTATTCAGACAGGATGGGGTCACCGTAGACAGACCAAGAAGTGGACGTCCACGCATCACAACGCCAGCTGAAGATAGGTACCGCCATCATTAAGGAAGGAGGGAAACGTTTCTTTTGGCGTTTAGTGTATTCAGCTAAATCTCTCACCACACCACCACGTCCATCCATCTACCCATCATCTCACATACACACGAACACCTACCCATGCCTTTACACCACCCAGCCACAAGCCATCAATTCGGGGCAAGAGTGTTTAGGTCGACAAAGACATCAGACCTACCAAAGAAAACGTTCCCACTGTGCAGAAAAACGCAGAAAAGCCCACATTAATCGTTGAAATAGCAACATAAGCATAATACCTCGCTACCGAAACAATAAAAACGGCAACTTTAAATCGCTAACACTGCATCATAAAACGAGGATCCCGCAATTTCGATTTTGCGCATGCGCACATGGAAGATGAAGTCTCGACCGCATGTTGATATTTTCCAGCTTGGACAAAAGTTACATTCCTTTTTAAGTATTTCTGTTGTGTTATTTGGCATTTATCATCATGGTACTTGCAGTCTTCACCGAGCGGTGGGGTAGTGTGGTGGTTAAAGTGTGCGCTCGTGTCGCCGAAGATTCGACGCCACTGGGTACAATGTGTGAAGCCCATTTCTTATTGCTGGAACATTGCTTAAAGTGGCGTAACAATGAACTCACTCACTCACTTAACCGAGCCAGAAACGTCTATCGTTTGTTAGAATTCTCTTTTCTCTAGGTTTCTCATGCCATACATGTCCTCGTGCAATTCGATAAATTGGTGAATGCACAAATGTCTTCACAAGACCAACTTGTCTACAACCATAGAAACGGGATCTAAAGGATTAGTTTCGGATTGGTCCAGACTCGATTCTTTACAGACCGACGCCATATAGCCTGAATATTATTGAGTGCGGCGTCAAACCAAAAATCTTTATAAAATTGCATTCACTTTCCTGTTTCACTGGCATGCCTGTTCACAAAATCTATCATATGAAACAATAAAAGACATGTTACCACTCTGCGTCTCATCCCAATAAATCCCAATCAAACAAATGATAACCTACCATGTATTACTGAATTCCCCACAGGGGTACAATGTGTGAAGCCCATTTCTGGAGTCCCCCGCCGTGATATTGCTGGAATATTGCTAAAAGCGGCGTAAGACCATACTCACTCACTCACTGTTCCAGGTGCAGTGTTCCGTGATCAGGACGTATTTCCGGGCGCTAGGAGTGACGGGTGGGCTGATCATCATTGTGTGCTTCTTGCTGTTTCGGGCGACCGGGGTTTTCAGCAACGTCTGGCTGAGCATCTGGACAGACGAACCCAGACTGAAGAACCTGACCCTCTGGGCCAACACGAGCGATGTGACATCATTGTCCTATTATTACTTGTCAGTGTACAGCGCAGCAACCTTCTCCCAGGGTAAGGTTTACTATTACGACATAGTCAACTGCTCAGCAACCTTCTCCCAGGGTAAGGTTTACTGTTACGATATAGTCAACTGCTCAGCAACCTTCTCCCAGGGTAAGGCTTACTGTTACGATATAGTCAACTGCCCAGCAACCTTCTCCCAGGGTAAGGCTTACTGTTACGATATAGTCAACTGCCCAGCAACCTTCTCCCAGGGTAAGGCTTACTGTTACGATATAGTCAACTGCTCAGCAACCTTCTCCCAGGGTAAGGTTTACTGTTTCGATATAGTCAACTGCTCAGCAACCTTCTCCCAGGGTAAGGTTTACTGTTACGATATAGTCAACTGCCCAGCAACCTTCTCCCAGGGTAAGGTTTACTGTTTGGAAATAGTCAACTGCCCAGCAACCTTCTCCCAGGGTAAGGTTTACTGTTTGGAAATAGTCAACTGCTCAGCAACCTTCTCCCAGGGTAAGGTTTACTGTTACGATATAGTCAACTGCCCAGCAACCTTCTCCCAGGGTAAGGTTTACTGTTACGATATAGTCAACTGCTCAGCATCCTTCTCCCAGGGTAAGGTTTACTGTTACAAAATAGTCAACTGCTCAGCAACCTTCTCCCAACGTACGGCATACTGTTACGTAACTGTGTTCGGCTCAGGACTTTAATTTCTTCCAGGTGAGACATATTGCTACGTAATATTGTACAGCTCAGGATTTCTTCCAGGTGAGACATATTGTTACGTAATATTGTACAGCTCAGGATTTCTTCCAAGTGAGACATATTGTTACGTAATATTGTACAGCTCAGGATTTCTTCCAGGTGAGACATATTGTTACGTAATATTGTACAGCTCAGGATTTCTTCCAGGTGAGACATATTGTTACGTAATATTGTACAGCTCAGGATTTCCCCCATATGAGACATATTGTTACGTAATATTGTTCAGCTAAGGACTTTCTCCCATGTGAGACATATTGTTACGTTATATTGTACAACTCGGGACTTTCTCCCATGTGAGACATATTGTTACGTAATATTGTACAGCTCAGGAATTTCTCCCATGTGAGACATATTGTTACGTAATTGTGTGTACAGCTCAGCAACCTTCTGTCACAGAGATACAACGCTGCACTATTGTCTGTTGCCAAAATGAATGCAGTCATAAATGTACTGTTAGATCATACCGCATACAGTAAAAATTCGATTGCATTTGTCCATCCAGGCTAATATTTCACCCACCGAGTCCTCATTGCGCAGCGGCCTTGTAAGAGAAACTGCCAGTCACAGGGTGATGGTTAATTTCGGAATACAGTAATTCATGCTCATCCGCTTCGGGGAAGAAGTCCTGGGTGCCGATCCACAAAGCGTTCGTAAAGTTACGACCAGTCGTAACTCTATATCTTGTCATAGGCGTACGAATGGCATAGGGCTACGAACGTTTCGTGGATCGGGCCCCAGTGGTAGCAATTCTAATTCACTTGTATATATAAGTCATATAATGTTCATGCTGCAATTTAATACAAGGTTAAAGGTTAAAGGCTGTATAACGGCAAACGTAACTTGACCTCATTTCCACGAGCCATGCTACATGGGTATTTACTTTGTCGCTCCATCCAGCGCATCCTTATTTACTCGTGAAGATCAAGGTTATATTGCTTGTCGTAACGGGTGCTTGTCGTAACGGGTGGTCAGGCTCGCTGACTTGTTTGGCACATGTAATCGTACCCCAATTGTGTAGATCGATGTTCATAATGTTGATGACCGGATTGTCTGGTCCAGACTCGATTATTTACAGACCGCCGCCATATAGCCAGGATGTTGCTGAGTGCGACGTTAAAAATCAAACAAACAAAACGAGCTTCTTATGAACGACAAGAGTGACATATGCGGTATCAGTAAAGCATCCCTATTTTGGTTCCAGCCGTCCTAATATTCTTCTTTGTGGCTGCGACCTTCACGCAGATGGTCCGCGCTGCTGCCACTCTCCATGAGAACCTGCTGGACAACGTTCTCAGGCAACCAATGGCATTCTTCGAAACAACACCTACGGGGCGAATCATGAACCGGTTTACACGTGATGTTGGAACTATTGACAGCCAGATGGCGCGGATCTTGAGGCAATGGCTGAACAATGTGTCCAGGCTCATCACCATCATAGCGATCATCTCCTACAGCACGCCGTTGTTTCTCACCGTGGTGGTCCCAATACTGGTCCTGTACGTTGTAATACAGGTGAGAACAATGTGTCTCATAGTCCAAATACTGGTCCTGTACATTGTAATACAGGTGAGAACAATGTGTCTCATGGTCCCAATACTGGTCATGTACGTTGTAACACAGGTGAGAACAATGTGTCTCATTGTACCAATACTAGTCCTATGCGTTGTAATACAGGTGAGAACAATGTGTCTCACTGTACCAATACTGGTCCTGTACGTTTTAAATACAGGTGAGAAGAATGTGTCTCATTGTACCAATACTGGTCATGTACGTTGTAACACAGGTGAGAACAATGTGTCTCATCGTACCAAACTAGTCCTATGCGTTGTAATACAGGTCAGAACAATGTGTCTTGTCACGAAAATCCCAATACTGGTCTATACATTGTAATACAGGTGAGATCAATGTGTCTCATCGTCCCCATACTAGTTTGTCCTGTACGCTGTAATGCATGAGAGAACAATGTCTCTTATCGCGAAAATCCCAATACTGTTCCTATACGTTGTAATACAGGTGAGATCAATGTGTCTCATCGTCCCCATACTAGTTTGTCCTGTACGCTGTAATGCATGAGAGAACAATGTCTCTTATCGCGAAAGTCCCAATACTGGTCCTGTAAGTTGTAACACAGCTGAGAATAATGTGTCTCATCGCGACCGTCCAAATAGCTTTTCAACATGTTTCTGAACTTTTCGCATTAATATTAGGCCAAGAAAGCGTCGTAGCGTTTGGAGGACTGTTTTCAGATTGTTTTTGCGCATCATTATACCATAAGACTTTGTCTACACCTTGAGCCACAGCTCTCGTTGTGCACAGCTCTCGTTTTCAATAAACTTATTGAAATTAAAGTGACTGATGTTAGTTTTACGCCGCGTTTTGCAATATTCCGGCAATATCACGGCGGGTGACACCAGAAATGGGCATAACACATTATGCCAGGTGGGGAATCGAACCCGGGATTTCGGCGTGACGAGCTAACGATTAAACCACTAGGCTACATCACCACCCCTATTGAAATGAAAGAATTGACACGTTGATCTTCTGCTTCTGCAGAGAATGTACATCCCTACATCCCGCCAGCTCCGACGGAATGACTCCACGTCAAGATCCCCGATCTTCCAACACTTTTCCGAGACAATTAGTGGTGCCACCTCGATACGAGCATATGGTATGGGCAAACGGTTCATAGGACAATTCCTAAGGCGCGTTAACAAGAACAATGTCTTCCACTACGCTGCGGTGTCTGCCAACAGGTGAGTCGTTATTCATAATCTACAGGTGAGAAACGTGGTATAACAATTAAAACCTAAAGCATGCGATGTGTGAGTCATACCGGGGTGCAATGTGCTGTGTTAATCCACTCGTCAGTCGTGTGCTGTGTTAATCAAGAGATGAGACAAGTGCTGTGTTAAACCTCTCGTAAGTTGTGTGCTGTGTTAATCAAGAGGTGAGACATGTGCTGTGTTAATCCACTAGTCAGTCGTGTGTTGTGTTAATCAAGAGGAGAGACATAAGCTGTGCTAATCCACTCGTCAGTCGTATACTGTGTTAATCAAGAGATGAGACATAAGCTGTGCTAATCAACTCGTGAGTCGTGTGTTGTGTTAATCAACTGGTGAAACATGTGCTGCGTTAACCCACTCGTCAGTCGTGAAAATCCCTGAATGTCTTCTTTCATTACTGTAAGAAATGGAAACTTAAAGTAAACTTATCTAAAACGAAAGTTGTTATCTTTGGAAGCGGCCCCCGCGAAATCTTCGAAACTCCATTTTACCTACGGAACTGAAACTATAAATATTGTAGATACATACGATTACCTTGGAATTAAATTCCATAGGAATGGGCGATTTGTCCAAGCAATTAAATCACTTACGGAAAGCGCCACCAAAGCAATGTATTGTCTTTTAAAGAAATCCAGGAATGTTAATTTACCTTTAGATTGCCTTTTCGATGCATTTGATGTTATGGTCGTTCCAATTCTGTTGTATGGCTCAGAAATATGGGGACACGAGAACTTAGAAATAATAGAAAGAATTCACTTAAAATTTCTGAAATTAGCTTCCGGTTTGAGAAATAGCACCCCAAGTTATATGCTTTACGGTGAATTTGGAAGAGAGCCTTTGAGTATTAAAATCTATAAGCGATTTATTTCACATTGGCATAAATTAGCCTCTGAGAACACATATTGGAAGCCATCCCAGATTATATATAACTGTGTTAACCACATCTGTGACAATACAAATAAAGTTCCATGGCTACGTTTTGTGAAATATATCCTTGATAACTGCGGTCTATCCTACGTGTTTCTAAATCCGTCTGTATGTTCTACGCCCTGGCTTGTCTCAATGGTCGAAAACACCTATAGAGCCCAGTTTTTTCCAAAATTGGAAGTCAAATGTTGATTCGAGTTCCAAGGGGATTATTATAAATATTTCAAAACTCAACCAATCTTAGAAAATATCTTCTTCTTCCCAAAAATATATACTACCCAATTTTGAAGTTTAGAACATCTAACCATAAATTACCAATTGAGACAGGCCGATGGTTGGGCATTCCACGTGAAGACAGACAATGTCCACTTTGTGAATCAAACGCTGTTGGAGACGAGTTTCACTACTTGTTTAGATGTAAAGCTTTTCTCCAATTCCGACGTCAGTCTCTGAACACTAAATACCTAGAATTTCCAAATTTGTCCATCTTTAAGAAACTCTTGTCTACTACCAGCATAAGCGACCTTAAAGGCCTTTCTAAATTACTGAACCATGTATTTAATGCATTTAAAAAATGAAATATTGTAATTATCTTATATCTTTCTATCGTGTAAGCTGGTGTCTTGTATATTATGTAAATGTATATACGTTTATCTCATGTACCGCCGTTGGCGGCTTGTAGAGAATAAAGAGTTTGAGTTTGAGTTAACCCACTCGTCAGTCGTGGGCTGTGTTAATCAAGAGGTCAGACATGTGCTGTGTTAATCCACTCGTTAGTCTTATGTTGTGTTTATCAACAGGTGAGACATGTCCTGTGTTAATGGACTCGTCAATCGTGTGTTGTGTTAATCATGAAGTGAGACATTTGCTGTGTTAATCCACTCGTCAGTCTTATGTCAGACAGACAGACATATTTATTTGTATATGTGGCCCTGAGGCCAATAGTACATGTGTACAATAATAACAGTGCATTTATGCACAACCTGTAAATACGCGAGTTATAGGAACATCAATAAATCCATAAACACCCATTTACAATTTACATTTTTTCTCTCAACATAAGTATGTGTTACAACACAAGGGCTACCTTAAACAACAAGTAAATATTTTCTGTGCGAAGTAGCATACATATTTTTTGTCTCGACGGTAGGTTATAGAAAAAATAAGGCACATATGTTTCTCTTATTTCTAAATATTTCGGGCATACAAGTAATACATGGTACTCATCTTCTTGCGATAAATTGCAGAATGGACATTGGATATCTGTTGCAGTTGAAGTTATGGCAAATCGCGCCGCTTGGACTTTGAAGTTGTAAGCGTTACATCTAAATTTAGTAAGCGTACGCTTAAGTTGTGGTGATTTAATCTTTGAAAGGTAAATTTCTGTATTAATACAATATTTATAATCCTAATAAAAGATGACACCGGTTGATGACGTTATTTCATTATACCAGTCCTGTTGATAAATGTCTTTGTATCTCTGCTTGAATACTTCGATGAAATATTGTGTATTACTTACATTTTGAGCGAGCCATACATTTCCAAAGCCATGACTAAAAAGAATAGTTCTAACGAAGGAAACCAATTAATATCTCCTGTATCATCTAGTGTTTTAAGCATTTCATAACTACATCTTTAATATCGTGAAATTGGTTGTCTCATCAATCTTAGCCAATATGAAATAACCCGACATCGGGCGTTAATAAACAGTGGATTTATAATAATATTATCTTACATGGCAGTGCATGTGTCTCAATTACTGAAAATCAGAAAATCATATTTTCAAACATACTTCCCATCAAATGTTAAGACTCACTAGTGTAAAAGGAGCCACCTACTTCTGGCAACGGTTCTAAACAAAAGTTTGCAAAATATTCCAAACTGTTTAAAGGTACTGTTTATACATGAACTGATGTATTGTAAAATAACTTCGTAACGTTGAAAAGATTATTGTCATAAGTTCAATAAATGCTAAAAATCAGTGAACATTGGCGAAATCTTAACAAAACACATCTATATCTCTCAAACAAGCATTGTCACCTGTATTTGTCGTGATCCCTACACTGAGAGATGTCCACCGTCACACTGAATTATGATGTTCCCATCAGTTATATTTGCTTTCGAATATTTCCAGGTGGTTGAAACTGCGACTAGAATTCCTAGGCAATGTGGTCATTCTGAGCGCCGTCTTTTTTGCTGTGGTGACCCCGGGGATGTCAGGTGGGATGGTGGGGCTGTCTGTGATGTACGCTGTACAGGTAGGACAATGGTGGGACTGTCTGTGATGTACGCTGTAGAGGTAGGACAATGGTGGGACTGTCTGTGATGTACGCTGTACAGGTAGGACATTGATGGAACTGTCTGTGATGTACGCTGTACAGGTAGGACAATGATGGAACTGTCTGTGATGTACGCTGTACATGTACGCTGTACAGGCTGTACAGGTAGGACAATGATGGAACTGGGACTGTCTGTGATGTACGCTGTACGCCAGTTTAGGTAGGACAATGGTAGGGACTGTCTGTGATGTACGCTGTAGAGGTAGGACAATGGTGGGACTGTCTGTGATGTACGCTGTACAGGTAGGACAATGATGGAACTGTCTGTGATGTACGCTGTACAGGTAGGACAATGATGGAACTGTCTGTGATGTACGCTGTACAGGTAGGACAATGGTGGGACTGTCTGTGATGTACGCTGTACAGGTAGGACAATGATGGAACTGTCTGTAGTGTACACTGTGCGGGTGAGACAATGGTGGGACTGTCTGTGATGTACGCTGTACAGGTAGGACAATGTTGGGACTGTCTGTAGTCTACGCTAGACAGGTAGGACAATGATGGAACTGTCTGTGATGTACGCTGTAGAGGTAGGACAATGATGGAACTGCCTGTGATGTACGCTGTACAGGTAGGACAATGATGGAACTGTCTGTGATGTACGCTGTAGAGGTAGGACAATGATGGAACTGTCTGTGATGTACGCTGTACAGGTAGGACAATGGTGGGACTGTCTGTGGTGTACGCTGTACAGGTAGGACAATGTTGGGACTGTCTGTAGTCTACGCTAGACAGGTAGGACAATGGTGGGACTGTCTGTGAAGCGCGCTGTGTCGGCCACACACACATGATAATGGGACTGTCTGCCACTCAGACATGACAATGGTGGGACTGTCTGCCATGCACAGACATGACAATGATGGAACACTCTCCAACGCACAGTCAGACATGACAATGATGGGAGCGTCTCCCATGAACAGACATGACAATGATGAGCTGTCGGTCATGCACAGGCATTATAATGATTGGTCTGTCTGCCATGCACACGCATTACAATGATGGGTCTGTCTCCCATGAACAGACATGACAATGATGTGCTGTCGGTCATGCACAGGCATTATAATGATTGGAGGTCTGCCATGCACTGACTTGACTTGACTGATGGAACTGTCTGCCATACACGCAGACATGACAATAATGGAACTGTCTGCCACACATACATGACAATGATGGAACAGTCTCCCATGGACAGACATGACAATGATGGGATTGTCTGCCATGCACAGTCAGACATGAAAATGATGCGCACGCATTATGATGATTGGACTGACTGCCATGCATAGACATGACAATAATGGAACTGTCTGCCATGCGCACTCATTATAATGATGGGGCTGTCTGCCATGGACAGACATGACAATGATGGGATTGTCTGCCATGCACAGTCAGACATGACAATGATGCGCACGCATTATGATGATTGGACTGACTGCCATGCATAGACATGACAATAATGGAACTGTCTGCCATGCGCACTCATTATAATGACGGGATTGTCTGCCATGCACAGACATGACAATGATGGATCAGTCTGCCATGCACAGTCAGACATGACAATGATGCGCACGCATTATGATGATTGGACTGACTGCCATGCACAGACATGACAATAATGGAACTGTCTGCCATGCGCACTTATTATAATGATGGGGCTGTCTGCCATGCACAGACATAACAATGATGGAACAGTCTCCCATGGATAGACATGACAATGATGGAACAGTCTCCCATGGATAGACATGACAATGATGGAACAGTCTCCCATGGACAGACATGACAATGAGGGATCAGTCTGCCATGCACAGACATGACAATGATGGAACAGTCTCCCATGGACAGACATGACAATGATGGAACAGTCTCCAATGGACAGACATGACAATGATGGAACAGTCTCCCATGGATAGACATGACAATGATGGAACAGTCTTCCATGGATAGACATGACAATGATGTAACAGTCTCCATGGACAGACATGACAATGATGGAACAGTCTCCCATGGACAGACATGACAATGATGGAACAGCCCCCATGGATAGACATGACAATGATGGATCAGTCTGCCATGCATAGACATGACAATGATGGAACAGTCTCCCATGGACAGACATGACAATGATGGAACAGTCTCCCATGGATAGACATGACAATGAGGGATCAGTCTGCCATGCACAGTCAGACATGACAATGATGGGATTGTCTGCCATGCACAGACATGACAATGATGGATCAGTCTGCCATGGACAGACATGACAATGACGGGATTGTCTGCAATGCACAGACATGACAATAATGGAACAGTCTCTCATGGACAGACATGACAATGACGGGATTGTCTGCCATGCACAGACATGACAATAATGGAACAGTCTCCCATGGACAGACATGAAAATGAGGGATGAGTCTGCCATGGACAGACATGAAAATGAATGAACAGTCTCCCATGGACAGACATGACAATGAGGGATCAGTCTGCCATGGACAGACATGACAATGACGGGATTGTCTGCCATGCACAGACATGACAATAATGGAACAGTCTCCCATGGACAGACATGAAAATGAGGGATGAGTCTGCCATGGACAGACATGACAATGAATGAACAGTCTCCCATGGACAGACATGACAATGATGGAACAGTCTCCCATGGACAGACATGACAATGATGGATCAGTCTCCCATGGACAGACATGACAATGATGGAACAGTCTCCATGGACAGACATGACAATGACGGGATTGTCTGCCATGCACAGACATGACAATAATGGAACAGTCTCCCATGGACAGACATGACAATGATGGAACAGTCTCCCATGGACAGACATGACAATAATGGAACAGTCTCCCACGGACAGACATGACAATGATGGAACAGTCTCCCATGGACAGACATGACAATGATGGAACAGTCTCTCATAGATAGACATGACAATGACGGGATTGTCTGCCATGCACAGACATGACAATAATGGAACAGTCTCCCATGCACAGACATGACAATGATGGAACAGTCTCCCATGGACAGACATGACAATGACGGGATTGTCTGCCATGCACAGACATGACAATAATGAAACTGTCTGCCATGCGCACTTATTATAATGATGGAACAGTCTCCCATGGACAGACATGACAATGATGCGCACGCATTATGATGATTGGACTGACTACCATGCACAGACATGACAATGATGGAACAGTCTCCCATGGACAGACATGAAAATGATGGAACAGTCTCCCATGGACAGACATGACAATGATGCGCACGCATTATGATGATTGGACTGACTACCATGCACAGACATGACAATGATGGAACAGTCTCCCATGGACAGACATGACAATGATGGAACAGTCTCCCATGGACAGACATGACAATGATGCGCACGCATTATGATGATTGGACTGACTACCATGCACAGACATGACAATAATGGAACTGTCAGCCATGCGCACTCATTATAATGATGGGGCTGTCTGCCATGCACATTCAGACATGACAATAATGGAACTGTCTGCCATGCGCACTCATTATAATGATGGGGCTGTCTGCCATGCACATTCAGACATGACAATGATGAGCTGTCGGTCATGCACAGGCACGGGGTCGCAACCATGGACTGTATAACATATTATATTTTTATGCTCCAAGGTGACGGCAGCGCTCAACATGCTGGTTCAAGTGACGACACAGCTGGAGACAAACATCGTGTCCGTGGAGAGAATCGTGGAGTACACAAACCTCCCGACAGAGGTCAGTTTAGGAAACTCCTTTGATGGAGTAGTAGCTGAGTGGTAGGGGTCAAGTGTCAGGAGATGGAGTGATTAACGTCACGTGGTAGTGGTTTGAGAGTATGGGTATTGTGTCAACTTATGGAGTGACGGATATTTGAATTTCCCATAAAAACACTGTTTAAGACATCACTGTCATGATGAGCACTGTTGTATTAAGTGACTAGCCATTTCTGGTAAATCTGATTCATGCCATTCAAACCTACAAATAGAGTTTTGTGTTTCTCACAAAACAACTGTAATCAATGTAATCAAGTTGACGATAGCTTAAGAACACAAGTCTCAGTTGAAAACTACTCAGAAATATCACTTTGACCTTGAACACAAATGAACATCAAATCGCTTAGACCCGCCCCTTTTATCTTAGGGGGTGTCATTTCTGGTGTCCCTCGTCGTGATATTGCATGAATATTGCTAAAATACGACGTAAAACTAAACTCTATCACTCTGATTGATTAAATTTCTTTGTCTATCTCACATGGGCACAATGTGTGAAGCCCATTTCTGGTGTCCCCCACCGTGATATTGCTTCAATATTGCTAAAAGCGGCGTAAAACTTCACTCACTCAATCACTCAATTACTCTGTTCGTTTATTCTGCCAATGCATTGGGTAATAATGAAGCTGGAATCTGTCATCTCTGCCTAACGCATACTTGATTTTTTTTCACACACTTAGGGAGCTTGGATAGTTACTGATCATCGTCCACCCCCGGAGTGGCCGGAGGAGGGGCAGGTAGAACTGGACAAACTGCAAGTGAGGTACCGCCCAGAACTAGACGTGGTCCTGAAAGGAATATCGGCTCGTATCACATCAGGACAGAAGGTTGGTTGGTTAGTGGAGGAACACAAAACTTTCCATATGTGAATTTCAACCTTACACAGAATCGGTCAATGGGCGATTTTTTTGTTGTGAGGGGCGATAACCCTCCTTTTGAAATATGTAAGCGACGGTCCAACTTCTCGCTTCCGGTCTGGTTCCCGACTCAGTGTGCGCTGCGACAACGTTCGACATGTAAAGACAGAGCCAAGTTCTTTAGCGCAATCATAATATAATAACATGATTTCAAATTACATTTTACCCACATAGTTATTTATGTGAAGTTAGGGGGTGACATGGTCAGTCAGTGTAACGGGTTCATGGACAGGACGGGACGGACGGTCACTCAACGTTCCTTGTTTCGTTTCCTCCTGTGACGTCTTTAACATCAACCGGTTCCTATTCGACAACATCAACCGGCCACTATTCGACAACGACAACAAGCATGGCTTCAGCTGACGTTTGAACGGTCACCACAAACTTTTGACTTCCGCCCACCACCCTGAACAACCACCAAGGGCGCGAAACGTACGCACTTAAGCATTATATGTATATAGGAAGATATTGTTTTGCACGTATGTAGTTAATCCTGTCTAAAACAATGGGGGTAAGCCCTGTCTATGCTCAACCGGATGTTGGTCGTCATCAACTACCATTTCCTCGATAGACAGTCGATCCCTGTAGAGATCGATGTCCCAAACTTCAAGATTTTGATATTTCCAAGTAGTACATGTTTATGAAATCGACTTATCTTATAAGCTGAATAGTCATGGATTATAAACCCTATATCATTTGGTCATGACACATTATATTTGGTTTACATTTGAACTATTTCTTGACACGTCTTTCGGCGCGAATCAGAAAAGCCGAGAAATCGACCAATTTCGACGTCTTTACAACATACCTCGTTAGGATGAGGAAGCCACAATAACTCGGTGCGCCTAGTGGCTGCAAGAGTTGTATACTCCCCAGGGGGTTGAGATTGATAATGCGATGTGCCGTTGAGACTGACATCCAAAGATCGAGGGAAAAATACCAGCGCCTTGAGCATGCACTAGTGTGTGGATATGTGCGCTATATGAATATCCAATAATAATAAATAATATTAAATAATAATAATCAATTGAATTCATTTCACGTATTGTGCATTTTTAGGCTAAATGACGTTATGTAGAAGCTGTGTCACGCTTTTAGCTCCTGTCCAAACATACAAACTAAGATATTAGCAAAAACAATAGCTATAGCTAATCACTCACACACTGATCCTGTCTAAAACATGTGCCTGTTGGAACTCGGTACCGTGATAACATGATACCGTGAACATGGAACTACATGCTGATACAGGACTGGTTTGTGTTTTGTTTTTTCGTCCAGGTTGGTGTCGTTGGCAGGACAGGGGCAGGTAAGTCGTCCTTGACCTTAGCCCTGTTCCGCATCTTGGGAAGCTGAAGAAGGGAGTATCTCCATCGACGGACAGGACATCGCCGACGTTGGTCTGCATGACCTCCGTTCTAGACTCACCATCTTACCACAAGTGAGTTGTATGATCCAAGGGGCGCCGAGAATGAAAATCGACTGCATACTAGGGCTGGCTAAAATTATCGGTAATCTGAATTATCGTCGATAGGAACATTACTAAATATCTATTAGAAAATTGTGTCATCAATAATATCGTCTATTAATCGTATTTGATTAATTTACAGTCAATACACAAAATTGGATCTTATTCATTGGCTGCTTCCAAATGATGTTCAGGGCAATGTTTGTTCGGTAATGTAACCCTACCTATGTCACTAGCGTTGTGAAATATGTTGATTTCGTTCAGACTGTTTTAGCATGTTTGCTGAAACTTCTCCGATATTTATCGATAATCGATCAATAATCAGTTAAGGATTATCGACCTATGTGATCTATATCGATAGCCAGCACTACTGCATTCTAACGTATTGACAGGGGTTATGATGTACTTATTATAATAAAGTGTGATTTGGAGCGATATAAATGGGCACATTGTTGTTAGGTGAGGACTGAGGGTCTTCCACGAAGCAATTTCCGGGTACATCGCCTTATTGCATCCGGTGGTCAGACTCGCTGACTTGGTTAACACATGTCATCGTATCCCAAATGGGTAGATCGATGCTCATGCTGTTAATCACTGCATTGTCTGGTTCAGACTCGATTATTTACAGACCGCCGCCATATAGCTGGAATATTGCTGAGTGCGGCGGAAAACTAAACTCACTCACTCACTCATCCTTCAGATGAGATCACTTTCTGGAATGATGGACTGTGCACTCTAGCTAATCTTTACTATATCTTGGATATACACATCGTCTTATTGTCAGGAACCTGTGCTGTTTTCTGGATCCCTGCGGATGAACCTGGACCCATCTGATGCCCACTCTGATGATGAAGTATGGCAAGCCCTGGAGCAGGCCCATCTCAAGGCATACGTAACCTCCCTCTCTGCCGGCCTACAGCATGAGTGTGAAGAAGGGGGGCAGAATCTAAGGTAGGAACACCTTCCCATCTTTAAGCGGAACTATAACATGGGTGTGAGTTGGGACAGAATCTGGGGAAGGGACACCTTCCCATCTTTAAGCGGAACTATAACATGGGTGTGAGTTGGGACAGAATCTGGGGAAGGGACACCTTCCCTTCCTCTAGTGGAACTATAACATGGGTGTGAGTTGGGACAGAATCTGGGGAAGGGACACCTTCCCATCTTTAAGCGGAACTATAACATGGGTGTGAGTTGGGACAGAATCTGGGGAAGGGACACCTTCCCTTCCTCTAGTGGAACTATAACATGGGTGTGAGTTGGGACAGAATCTGGGGAAGGGACACCTTCCCTTCCTCTAGTGGAACTATAACATGGGTGTGAGTTGGGACAGAATCTGGGGAAGGACACCTTCCTTCCTCTAGTGGAACTATAACATTGGTGTGAGTTGGGACAGAATCTGGGGAAGGGACACCTTCCCTTCCTCTAGCGGAACTATAACATTGGTGTGAGTTGGGACAGAATCTGGGGAAGGGACACCTTCCCTTCCTCTAGTGGAACTATAACATTGGTGTGAGTTGGGACAGAATCTGGGGAAGGGACACCTTCCCTTCCTCTAGTGGAACTATAACATTGGTGTGAGTTGGGACAGAATCTGTGGTAGGGACACCTTCCCTCACGCTAGCGGGAATATAATATGGGTGTGGGGAGGAGGGGCAGAATTTAGGGTAAAACAACTCCGCCTCACGCAGCTTAACTTTAACATCGGATGTGAAGGGGGGCAGAATCTGAGGTAGTGAAGTTGATTGGTCGGTCTATCCGGGGAAACTGCCAAGCACATAATCTCGTGTGTTCTGTTGCAAAGGAGAAAAACACAATTGGCGTGTCTAGTCTGGAGTGACTGTCAAGTATGTGTGTTCTATTGTACAGTACACGGCAGTTGGTCTGTCTGGCCTGGAGCGTCTGACAACAGAGTCACTGTAGTGTGTTGTATTCCAGTGTAGGACAGCGTCAGTTGGTCTGTGTAGCCTGGAGCGTCTAACAACAGAGTCATTGCAGTGTGTTGTATTCCGGTATAGGACAGCGTCAGTTGGTCTGTGTAGTCTGGAGCGTCTAACAACAGAGTCACTGCATTGTGTTGTATTCCGGTATAGGACAGCGTCAGTTGGTCTGTGTAGTCTGGAGCGTCTAACAACAGAGTCACTGCAGTGTGTTGTATTCCAGTGTAGGACAGCGTCAGTTGGTCTGTCTAGTCTGGAGCGTCTAACAACAGAGTCATTGCAGTGTGTTGTATTCCAGTGTAGGACAGCGTCAGTTGGTCTGTGTAGTCTGAAGCGTCTAACAACAGAGTCATTGCAGTGTGTTGTATTCCAGTGTAGGACAGCGTCAGTTGGTCTGTGTAGCCTGGAGCGTCTAACAACAGAGTCATTGCAGTGTGTTGTATTCCGGTATAGGACAGCGTCAGTTGGTCTGTGTAGCCTGGAGCGTCTAACAACAGAGTCATTGCAGTGTGTTGTATTCCGGTATAGGACAGCGTCAGTTGGTCTGTCTAGCCTGGAGCGTCTAACAACAGAGTCATTGCAGTGTGTTGTATTCCGGTATAGGACAGCGTCAGTTGGTCTGTGTAGTCTGGAGCGTCTAACAACAGAGTTACTGTCGTGTGTTGTATTTCAGTATAGGACAGCGTCAGTTGGTCTGTGTAGTCTGGAGCGTCTAACAACAGAGTCATTGCATTGTGTTGTATTCCAGTATAGGACAGCGTCAGTTGGTCTGTGTAGTCTGGAGCGTCTAACAACAGAGTCATTGCATTGTGTTGTATTCCGATATAGGACAGCGTCAGTTGGTCTGTGTAGTCTGGAGCGTCTAACAACAGAGTCATTGCAGTGTGTTGTATTCCGATATAGGACAGCGTCAGTTGGTCTGTGTAGTCTGGAGCGTCTAACAACAGAGTCACTGCAGTGTGTTGTATTCCAGTGTAGGACAGCGTCAGTTGGTCTGTCTAGTCTGGAGCGTCTAACAACAGAGTCACTGCAGTGTGTTGTATTCCAGGGTAGGACAGCGTCAGTTGGTCTGTCTAGTCTGGAGCGTCTAACAACAGAGTCATGGCAGTGTGTTGTATTCCGATATAGGACAGCGTCAGTTGGTCTGTGTAGTCTGGAGCGTCTAACAACAGAGTCACTGCAGTGTGTTGTATTCCAGTGTAGGACAGCGTCAGTTGGTCTGTCTAGTCTGGAGCGTCTAACAACAGAGTCACTGCAGTGTGTTGTATTTCAGTATAGGACAGCGTCAGTTGGTCTGTGTAGTCTGGAGCGTCTAACAACAGAGTCACTGCATTGTGTTGTATTCCAGTGTAGGACAGCGTCAGTTGGTCTGTGTAGTCTGGAGCGTCTAACAACAGAGTCACTGTCGTGTGTTGTATTCCAGTGTAGGACAGCGTCAGTTGGTCTGTGTAGTCTGGAGCGTCTAACAACAGAGACATTGCAGTGTGTTGTATTCCAGTGTAGGACAGCGTCAGTTGGTCTGTCTAGTCTGGAGCGTCTGACAACAGAGTTACTGTCGTGTGTTGTATTCCAGTGTAGGACAGCGTCAGTTGGTCTGTCTAGTCTGGAGCGTCTAACAACAGAGTCACTGTAGTATGCTGTATTCCAGTGTAGGACAGCGTCAGTTGGTCTGTCTAGTCTTGAGCGTCTTACAACAGAGTCACTGTAGTATGTTGTATTCCAGGGTAGGACAGCGTCAGTTGGTCTGTGTAGTCTGGAGCGTCTGACAACAGAGTCACTGTCGTGTGTTGTATTCCAGTGTAGGACAGCGTCAGTTGGTCTGTCTTGCTCGGAGTCTGCTGAGGAGGACGAAGGTGCTGATCCTGGATGAAGCCACGGCAGCTGTTGACATGGAGACGGATGACCTCATCCAGAGCACCATCAGAACCGCCTTCAGTGACTGTACAGTCATCACAATAGCTCACAGGCTGAACACTATCCTGGACTATGACAGGTGAGTCATCGATATAGCTCACAGGCTGAACACTATCCTGCACTAAGACAGGTGAGTGGGTCACTGTTACAGCTCACAGGCTGAACACTATCCTGGACTATGACAGGTGAGTAGGTCATCGTTATAGCTCACAGACTGAACATTATCCTGGACTGTGGCAAGTGAGTGGGTCATCACTATAGCTCACAGGCTGAACACTATCCTGGATTATGACATGGGGTGGATCATCACTATAATTCACTGGATGAACACTATTCTGGACTATGTCAGGGATGGGTGATCATTACAGCTCACAGGCTGAACACTATTCTGGACTATGATAGGTGTGTGGGTCATCATTACAGCTCACAGGCTGAGCACTATCCTGGAATGACAGGGGTGGGTCATCACTGTAGCTCACAGGCTGAACACTATTCTGGACTATGACAAGGGGTGGGTCATCACTATAGCTCTCAGGCTGAACACTATCCTGGACTATTATGGGTGAGTGTGTCATCGTTATAGTTCACAGAAAAAGACTTCATCCTGGACTTTCACAGGTCTGGATATTTTTTAATATAATACAGTTTCAGTTATGATCTGATAGATTTAGTATGTACTTTTAATCAAATTACTGTACATAGATCCACAATTCATTGACTGATCCAAGCATTATTGGTTTCACTTTGCATGTCACATTCTTATATTCTCTAATACAGGCAGTTTCTGTTTCAGGATCCTGGTTTTGTCTGCAGGGCAGATCCTGGAGTTTGAGTCTCCTGACAAGCTCCTTGAGGACAAGGGTAGTGTCTTTTACAACCTGGCAAGGGACGCTGGCATTGTCAGTTGATGACACCACCAGAGAATAAAGACATTATCAAATATATGACCCCACTAGGGAATATAGATATTACCATGTATGATGACCTCAACTAGGGAATATAGATATTACCATGTATGATGACCTCAACTAGGGAATATAGATATTACCATGTATGATGACTCCAACTAGGGAATATAGATATTACCATATGTGACCCCACTAGGGAATATAGATATCACAATATATGTGACCACACTAGGGAACATAGATATTACCTTATATGATGAACCTATTAAGGAATATACATATTATCACATATGGTAACACCACTAGGGAATACAGATATTATCACATATGATAACCCCACTAGGGACTAGATATTACCATATATGATGACCCTTCTAAGGAATATAGAAAATACCATATATATATGATGACAAGATAAGACTTGTGTTCAATAGATGGCCACGGTCCAGTAGTGGAATGTGGGCATTATCGCATATGAAGATACTACAAGGGAATATAGACATTATTATATGTGGAGACACCGCAAGTGAATGTGGACAATATCGCATATGGAGACACCACAAGAGAATATGGACATTGTCGAATATGTACACCCCTGGGGAAGACACCGCAAGGGAATTTTGGACATTATCATATATATATAGACACAACAATTGGATGTAGACAGTATCTTATATGGACACACCACAAGGGAATACTGACATTATTCTATATGGAGACGCCAAAAGGCAAAATGGTCATTATCGAATATGGACACTTCACAAGGGCATAGATATTATCGTATATGGAGAAACCACCAGGGAATATAGATGTTATCTTAGATGGTGACAACACTTGGAAATATAGATATATATACAGGACTCTTCATGTGTTTAGTAACATATCAAATATTTCAAGTCACAATATCACTAGACAAATGATATATAACATTTATTATGTACTTCCTGTTTTCGTTTAATTACATTCAAACAATATTAATCTGAGAAAATTCAAAATCTTTTGGAAAATAAAATAATGATCGAGAACAACAAAAGTGTAACAAGAAATAAATTAAATAAATGTAAACGATGACATTCTAACCTTGTTTGACGTCAGAGATACAAATAAACAATGTTGATCGCACTACTTTCCTTGGCAGAATGTTGTTAATATCTATAGAGTAGGTATATAGTGTAAGTACCCATGGCAACACCTTCACACTCCACACCCAATTTGACACTGGAAAGTATGAAATAGATTTGTTGAGGAGTATCGTTCATTGTTTAATTATTTTCCCCATTTAGGTGTTGCTTCATAACTCGGCAGTTCACCGGTCATCAGTCCATAAAAGAATCAGGCGTGAAATAAACATCAATCCAGAGGTATCACTATGTCAGTACAAATTATGTGACAATGCAAACTAAAAAAGGATATGATTTAGCAGTAGTGATGATAGCAATGACGACAATGATAGTTATATTCACTTCTCAGCAACAGGGGCCGTGGGTGGCCTAGTGGTTAAAGTTTTCACATCGAAGACCCGGGTTCGAAACCCCACATGGTCACAATGTGTGATGATCATTTCTTGTGTCCTCCGTCGTGATATTGCTGGAATAATGCTAAAAGCAGCGTAAAACCACACTCATTCACTCAGCAACAGCAATCCAACGTGGGATAAAGGGCTATACAGTGAGAATCCAGGGTTTAATGTGGTCATACAAAACGCTTGTCTTCTTTGGGTTAGGGGTGTAATGTGAGATGAGAGGCTATAGTCAGGGCCCCTTACACAAGAATTAGATGCTAGAAAATTCCTTCGACATTTATCGGTTTAACGTGGATCTATCGAATTTGAAATTATGATATACTCTTAAAAAAAAGAAACTATGCGTGCTGTTTTGGAGTTTACTTACTGAGTGCATATAACTGACTCAAACATGACATCATTGCTCAATTACAGTAAAATCATCACTTTACAAATTTCGAAACATGATTATCCAGAAAGTGTTGGTAAAACCAAAGAGGGCTATTAAAGCCACTTGCTCAAGTCAAAACATTGATTACAGAACAGTCTCGTTCCTGCTGACTGGGTTTAGGCTCACTGCGCAACTTAGTACAATAACCAGTCCAGAATTGTGAGACCAACTCATTCAGCTGCATGTATAGATATTAATCAGTATTATTTGATACATCTAATCACTTGTATATTGCAACTCTACGCTCCTTCTAATCCTTGCAAACGCGTGCTCTGACAAACGGTAATCTGGAAATCGTGGAAATTTCAAAACAGGGATCGGCCGCTTAAAAAGTTTTGCAATCTGGAACGGACTTGATATTATATCAATCACATTACAAAATACACTGAATAAGCGCAAAGAACACATAACAGGTGTAACCAGTGAGCCAGATAAATTGTGAATCATTGTACGACCTCAATGTTGTGACGTCTTAGTTAAGGTAATGCTCTCTAAACCTCGCCACAAAATATAGAAATACGATTGTTTTAAAGTTTAAAATTAAACTTCATTTGTAAATACCATTTTCATGTGAAACAAGCAATTGGATTTTCGTGTAACTATAGTTGTGTGTAGTGTCTCTTTTCACTTTCACACGAGAAAATTTCTGATCGGCTGAAAAGTAGGTCATTGTCTGAATTGCTTAATGAGACTCATGTTTCGGTTTGAGAGTAAAATGTCAGTATCTGGTGTGACCACCATGAGCATCAATAACAGCTTGCCAGCGGTGACCCATAGAAGAAAGGAGATGCCGAATGCTTTCTTGAGGAATGTTTTGATACTCTCGCTGAAGTGCTGTTAGTCTGTCTCACAGTCCCTGAACCACATTAATTTCCCTACTGCCAAGCCCTCTCTGCTGTGCTAAAGCCCCAAATAAAGCAAGTCTAGATTTCCTCAGGTTCTCTGGTCTCCCTAGGGCTCCTTTTCAATATAAATGGGCTTGTTTGTTACTATCAAATTATATATATTCAGAGACTAAGCCTTAGTCTAAAGTGCTGTGTGCAGTTCTTGTAGTGTCTGAGGTGGCGGATTACGCTGGCGCAAGCGTCGATAAAGAGTATCCAATAGATGTTCAGTGGGGAACAAATCGGGTGATCGAGAAGGCCAAGGTAACAACTGAACAATTGTTTTGCTGGTGGAAGTCCTGGCAGACACGTGCAATGTGAGGTCGAGCATTGTCATGCTCCAAAGATCACACGCTGAAGTGCTTTGCCACATCATGCTGCGATGCCTGTTGTATGGTGTTGTGTCGTTGAGCTTCTGTCAGTGTTTTCATTCTCTTGTCGTCTATAGTGGATTAAAACAATGCATGTAGAGTACCATTGATGTGGCTGTTTAAAGCCTACAGTCAAAGGCTTCAGCTCAAGGTGATACACAATTTCATAATGTACGTGCATTTTTTGTTGTGTGCGTTTTAGCGATTCATTACAGACGTGAGTGTAACGTTACGTTTTTGTTCAACTTTTCTTTTTTCAAACGTTGTGTCGTCGGCAACCATTCCCCTACATGTTGGGATTCAGCATGGATTGGTTTGTGTCAAATATTTTCCTAAAATTCAAATTTTTCCTATGTGTAGTTTCTTTTTGTGAAGAGTATATTTGATTAGATTTGTATGACCTATGCTCAGAACATTCTGTGAATGCTGACCTATTTACCTGTGTGTAATTACACGATCACAAGTTCTCGACTTTCATACTAAGACAGTTTTATACCCGTCAATTCAGACAGCTGAAACTCATATCTGGGTCTAAACCCCAAAAGGCACATCTATGGATCATACTTGACATATGTTCCAAGTTTGATGAAGCTTGCATGTATAGTTTGGAAGATCTGCTCAAGATCACATCCTCATAGTCACAGCCTAAGTCATGTTTCCATGGAAACAGCAAAAATATAAAATTCATATCTGGGTCTAACCATTAAATGGCACATTTATGGATCATGCTTGATATGTGTACCAAGTTTACCATGTGTACCAAGTCACGTGGAAACCGCAAAAAATAACATTCATATCTGGGTCTAACCATCACATGGCACATTTATGGATCATGCTTGAAATGTGTACCAGGTTTATATGCTTCGGACAAAGCGTGACGGACGCATGGACGGACGGAACTCGTTTCTATATTCCCCGCATCTTTGTTGTTGCGGGGGATAACAATATGCCATCAGATCCCCATGACAATGTCTTTTCAAAATTTATGGATAAAGTCACAAATGCCTACGTCGTTGAGGTACACTGCTTTGAGCCTAATGATTTATATTTCTCTGTTTGTCTCTTCAACATGCTAATCAAGGATGACACAACAATAACAGTAGCATGGCTTGTATTTTCTAGACTTTCGTGGGCTTTCTTGGATATATTTGCTTCAGGGTCTGTACGACAGACTACCGTGTCAATTAAGACAGCTTTAGCTCTGTCAGTTAAGACAGCTTTAGCTCCGTCAATTAAGACAGCTTTAGCTCCGTCAATTAAGACAGCTGTAGGTCCGCCAATTAAGACAGCTTAAGCTCCGTCAATTAGCACAGCTTGAGCTCCGTAAATTTACGCAGCTTTAGCTCTGTCAATTAAGACAGCTTTAGCTTTGTCAACTAAGACAGCTTTAGCTCTGTCAATTAAGACAGCTTTAGCTCCGTCAATTAAGCAGCTATAGCAATTAAGACATCTTCAGCTGCGTCAATTAAGACAGCTTCAACTGCGTCAATTAAGACAGCTTCAACTGCGTCAATTAAGACAGCTTTAGGTCCGTCAATTAAGACAGCTTTAGGTCCGTCAATTAAGACAGCTTTAGGTCCGCTAGGATATCCTAACTTAGAACAAATACTAGGATAGGTTCTGACTTGTCCTAGGTCTATCTTAGTGAAAATCAGCATGGTGTGGTGCTTGTTAGTTCACTAATTTTGACGTTGTCAAACAAAATAACTCGCCTAAATTACATTTGAATTTACAACAGCACTCAGTTTTGATGAGTTAAGAAGAGTTTTGAGTTGATATTATCAATTTATCGGTAATCAATAGACACACTTGTTGCAATACACATATTTGTGGATCTACAAAAGAGATTTGTTCATTTCTTACCTATTCTAGCCCTTGTTTATTACAACATTGCCTTTGTCTGACCAGTTGCTGTGAAACGTCAACGTCAAGGGTAAATTGATGAGTAACTCAACTTGTGAGATGACGCATAATGAGTGTTCAAGTTATAATTTTCATAAAGACAAATAAAATGAAAATATTCTTTGCATATATCTTATTGCTTTTTTGGCAGACTTTCCAACTCCGAGGTAAAAATGTTATCTTCTTGTTGAATAAATGTCATTAACTGTTATATAGTGATGAAAATATCGAATGTATTAACATATAACAATAGTTTGTTTCTGGGAGTATGGTAATTCGAACAAATCGATATAAAAAATCTCATTAAAATATTTTAAATCTATCTATTTCCTGGATACAAGATACGAATTTTAATTATAACTATAATTAATGGGATACTCTTATGGCGCTGTCTGTACAAAATGGTTTTCAGGGAAGCAAAGGAAGGTATCTCCATCAGAAGCTGGTCTGAACTACGTTGTGGTGACGTCGCACTCGGGGAACTTCATCTCCATATTAGATGGCTGGAACTGGTGCTGTCTCGGTCTTTGCTCGGTAAATCAGTTTGGACTTGAACACTTCACTCTCCATCTCGAAGGGTACAGAAGGGTTGGTGTGGTTCACCCGTAGGACAGCATGCAACACCCGGTTCCGTGTTGCCACAGATGCTGTGCAACCAGCAACTATACACAGTTCCAGTACTTCTTTCTTCCACGACTCTTCTTACATCTGAACTTCTACTGGTCAAAAGACAAGTGTTTACCGCCTCTGACCGTCTCCGCGATTGTAACTCAAACCTGTGCATTAGCCAGTTTAGTAACGATCATTCCTCCACTTCATATTTATAAGGGATGAACCTATAAGGATGAAGTCCGTGTCAATTTATAGTTTACACCGCTAAGTAACACAACTGTTTGATCTATTGTTCTATCAAACTATCTGATCTATTGTTTCATCAAACTATTTGTTTTGAAAATCTGGCTTCTCACATTCTAATAGGATTAATTTGGATCGAACAGAACTTCTAGCTTGTTTGTTTAACATACAAAACACATGTTTGTTTGACATGCTCAAACATGAGTAACGAAGACATTTTTTTAATCAAGGACGCTTAACTCATTTACGGTTATCTAATGTTTTCTTTGCAACTTTCATGTTGACGCTTTCCCGCCAATGCCCGACAGAACCTGGTTTGACGCTTACTGGGTATACTAAACACTGAAATGGTGCTTTCCCGAGCCGATACCGTACAGAGTAGGAGAGGTAGCACATGTTTACACAAGCAGTGAATGTTGACTGATGAGTTCATCACCGTATGGTGAGGGGATGGAATAACCTTGATCTCTATTGATCAGGGGTCGGTGTCGTTTGATGTGGATGGCTTCGGTTAATTTTCGTTTGGTAAAGTCAGGCTGGATGGCTGCCAGTATTGTGAACTCCAGTTGATTTGATGATTGGGGTACTTCAGAATATGTTCTGAGATAGCTGATTTGTTGTCGGATTTGTTTGTTGAAGCCTAATGTTCTTTAGCTCTGGTGTTAATTGTTCTATATGTTTCGCCAATACATGATTGTGCACAATTGCAGTTATTTTTGTAAATCACACCCTTAGGGTTTAATTTCTCATTGTTGGAGTTGTTTCGCCCGTTGGGCTGAAGAAAATTCTTGAGAGTTATGGAACTCGAGAACGTGGTGTTGAAGGTAATCCTCCCAAGCTCAGTCCTGTGTTTTTTACAATTCTACATCATGGGAACTAACCCTATATGAGCTTGTTGCTTGAGTGGTCTGCTAATCTGGTGTGAAGTCTTGCCAATGTAGGGAATGGAGATTTTGATAGCTGCTGCCTTTGGCCTCCTTGGTAGAAGGCATCAACGAGTGAGTGAGTGAGAAAAAAGTGAGTGAGTGAGTAAAGTGCGTGACTGAGTGAGTGAGTGAGTCGTTGTTTATATACTGCAGAGCGCAAGGCAGGGTGACAACAAGTACCTCCGAATCCCCGCGATTTATCTATCCATCGCACCACCGAGGCGGTCCTTAGCTGCCAGAATAGAATGCCATCATGCTACAATGGGTTATATTTCCCCGACCACTGAAAAAACCTGAAGCAACGCCAACTGGATCGTATCAAGTTTAATTTTCCATCAACACATTTTCAATGACACATTTCTTTTCACATCTTTGTCTGACTATATGACCTTATCATGAGCAGTGTCAATATTTATAGTTATAATTGTCTGATTGAACAACGTTCAGTGACCATTCCGTACGCCGCCGAGGCACATCCCTTTTCCAGTTCAAAGTGTAAAATCACCAGGGCCTAGATTTTCGAAGCTCTCTTAGCGCTAAGATAGTCGTAAGTTAATGTTAATGTATGGCACTTACGACTGTCTTAGCGTTAAGAGAGCTTCGAAAATCTAGGCCCAGTGTTCTAGATCGATGTCACTATTATCTGTATATATATATGTATATGTGTACACTTTCCGTTCGTGTCACACAAGCAGCTCGTCGTGATGTAGTCGTACCAGAATCAGGGAGCACACGACGATGAAGACATTGAAAAGCTTTGCTGAACACCCACATGTGGTCGCATCTGAAACAGTTGCAAACCTTGTTGAGCCATCTTGGTGAAATCACCTGTGTCAAAAAGGTTTAATGCCATTCCAAATCATCCAATTTACATCCACTAATTAACCACGATCGGATTCCGCGAATTCCAAGGTTTTAGAACCTACCCTACCATTCCTATTCAAGGGTGGAATCCGAACTTTTGCTGTCTTAGGAAAATAAAATGGCTGCCTCCATGCAGCACATACGCTTGTACCTTCATTTCCAAAGGCCCACTGACCCATAGATCCTCCAATAACAACCAAAACAGACCCAAACTCTATTTCACAACCTGGGTTATACAAAATATCAAGATTACTTAAAGGTCACATGCAACGCAAAACACAACTTTGCAGATTCTGATACCTTTCGGTATGGATTTACAGAAACAAATCATCAAAAATGCAAATTCAACTTATAAAGATGAAAAATAACGCGATGAATAAAACACCGCGAAATCGGAGTTCAAACGATTCACAAAATTCACCCCAGCGGGGATGAAAAGTGGTTTCAACAGCTGCGCTCATAGCGCATGCGCAGTGAATAGGTTCGCACAACTTGAAGCGGGATGCCCGAATTATAAGGTCGTGAGCAGTAGTCTAATCTTGACTGTGTATACAAACAACAAATAGTAAATAATCTACTCGTTAGATAAAAGAACCTTGTTAAGGATCTAGATCTACTCAGCAATGTGTCAACCAGTGAGGCGTTAGACATTTCAAGACGGAAAACCTTCGCTGTGAGTACTCGGAGTAGGCTTTGATGTGAGCTATTTTTCAATTTTTTTTGATATTCCACAACCCCGAGCTTTTCATATGTTATGACAGTAGATTACAGATTTAACTGTTATATAATTTCATTTGACTATTTCACCATACGTTCTTCTTACCGAATCACTTTCTCAGTTCGATACTTTAAAGCAACGTCATTATTTAGCATTGTCAGAATTTCTGACTGTGATATAGATCTGCCTCTGTCACAGACAAAACTCAGTGTCTGTTTTATTGACACCTCTGTGTCTGTCTGCCTGTCTGCTAATGACGATATGCAATACAAAACTTCGATCACTGACCACATGCAATTTGAACTATCAGGCTATACACCATAAACAAAACGCATTGATTTATAGCTCGTGCACCCGAGTTATGTCTCTGTCACATTATGTAATTACACAGACAGACAGGTGTGATACTTGTACACATGACATGTTATGATGTCTGTTGATTGCGAAATATTATACACAAAAAAATGAGCATGTATTTACGAACCCCAAGACCTCTGAGCACACACAAAGAGCTGGGTTCGGTATCCCAGGTGCTTCGTTTCGAGGGAAGTAAATCCAAGTACAAAATATTGCACTTTTGATTTGCGATTGTACGCTTATAATTTTGTTCATTTGTTTTCATAATCAGTAATGTACGGAAGCGTAGTAGGGCCACGGTGAAAACATTTTTTGGGTGTCACTATCTCCTACGTAGGAGTTATTAAGTCCTACGTAGGACATACTATCTCATACGTAGGACTTAATATCTCCTACATAGGACTTACTATCTCCTACGTAGGACTTAATATATCCTTTTTTAAGGTTCGGATTATGAAGTATGGTTATTAAGTTGAGAAATGTTTGGCTATGCATGACGTTAGATAGTAGAAATGTGAGTCAGTGAATATTCATGACACTAACGCAGTGTTACTGTACAGTGTTATTGTGTGTGTATTACGTTAGGGTGACGTGGACCCTGTTCTAATTGCAGTTATGGAGGTTTGGGGCAGGTATTGTTTAATCTGTCATACATACATCTATTCACACACGCACACACACACACACACACACACACAAAGAGGTGGGTGGGATGGTTGGGGTGAGGTTCTGATATGAAACTAGGGTTATAACACGACCTCCGCAAGTTGTTGCTTGTCTTCAAATGGGGCTAGGTTGGATCGGATTCAACGCTCGTTTGCGGCTCTGTTTTACTTGTAATCGTTTACAGGTTGACTTGACTGGGGTGTTGAGTGCGGCGTAAAACAATACGAAATTCAAAAAGGCAAAGAATTGTCATTATAGTTATTTCTACAATTATAAGGGGATACGTACACATAGATTGCCACCGATAGTCTAAGACACGCATATTATGATTCATGTGCAACGACCTCTGACATATCCAACGCATACAAAGTGCAACATATAACAGTGAACTAACTGCAACGCGTAATAGTAGAGCAAACTGAACGAAAGGCAGTAAAGTAACAGTCGGTCCAAAACAGTAACGTGCAACACTTAGTTGAACACATGACTCTAATAGTGAAGGAAACAGTAGACTCAAATAGTAAATGAAACACATGATAGTAGACTCTAACAGTAAATGAAACACATAACTGTAGACTCTAATAGTGAATGAAACAAATGGCTGTAGACTCTAACAGTGACTGAAACAGTGAAACAGGAGATTGTGTGCGTGTCTGGGGATTTAAGTCGACCGTTTCAGATTAATGTATATAAACGTATATCGATTATCTCCTACAGGATATATTAAGTACTACGTAGGAGATACTATGTCCTACGTAGGAGATACTAAGTCCTACGTAAGAGATACTAGGTCCTACGTAGGAGATACTAAGTCCTACGTAGGAGATAGTAAGTCTTTCGTAGGATATATTAAGTACTACGTGGGAGATAGTAAGACCCAAATAATTTCACCGCGGTCCTACTACGCTTCCGTAGTAATGTATATTATATGTCATGAATAAATGAAAATTGCGTTTTAATTAAGTTTATCATCTAATGGAGGGTGTTATCGGTGCACTGAAGGAATCAGATAAACATGGTATCCAAATCTGATAACTATGCAAATTATATCAATGTACGAACTACTTTCACAAATTTCAACTCCATACACGCCATGTGAATCCTAAAACATTTAACATTACATTGATGACGTCGTCGCGAGTTTACATTGTTTGTAAACAAACATGGCTGATTGGTGATTCTGTAAGAATTGATGACAGAGGTTCTGGAGTTCTGCAGTAATTGACTTTGGAAAACATGAAACGGAGTACTTCGTTCAAATTGAAGGTACGGATTATGAGGCACGAGTGAAAGGCGATCGTCTAAGAAAGGTACCAACCAAGGATTTCGATCTGTCGATCACAATACAGATGACGAATCGATTCCGTCAGGTATCAGAAACTGATATTGAAGAGGTGATTACCCGCAATGAAAATAGAAACACTGCCAGGAAATAATCCTGCCCGATTTTGTTGTTCGTTTTAGACAGAAAGATCTTATTTTAAGCATGAGTTTGCACTGTATTAGCGACTAGTCACAACCATATGCCACCGTCAAGAACGACCTTCACCTTGGTGTACCGCTAAGTATTCTTACGCGAATGATGGATTCTCTTCATATAAATTCAAGTACGATTTGCTCCTAAGCAAGGCTTTACTGTGCTTGACAAACCCTATCCGTTCTTGTACCTACCAGCAAGGCTTTACTGTGCTTGACAAACCCCATCCGTTCTTGTACCTACCAGCAAGGCTTTACTGTGCTTGACAAACCCTATCCGTTCTTGTTCCTACCAACAAGGCTTTACTGTGCTTGACAAACCCTATCCGTTCTTGTACCTACCAGCAAGACTTTACTGTGCTTGACAAACCCTGTCCGTTCTTGTACCTACCAGCAAGACTTTACTGTGCTTGACAAACCCTGTCCGGTCTTTTACCTACCAGCAAGGCTTTACTGTGCTTGACAAACCCTATCCGTTCTTGTACCTACCAGCAAGGCTTTACTGTGCTTGACAAACCCTATCCGTTCTTGTACATACCAGCAAGACTTTACTGTGCTTGACAAACCCTATCCGTTCTTGTTCCTACCAGCAAGGCTTTACTGTGCTTGACAAACCCTATCCGTTCTTGTACCTACCAGCAAGGCTTTACTGTGCTTGACAAACCCTGTCCGTTCTTGTACCTACCAGCAAGGCTTTACTGTGCTTGACAAACCCTATCCGTTCTTGTACCTACCAGCAAGGCTTTACTGTGCTTGACAAACCCTATCCGTTCTTGTACATACCAGCAAGACTTTACTGTGCTTGACAAACCCTATCCGTTCTTGTACCTACCAGCAAGGCTTTACTGTGCTTGACAAACCCTATCCGTTCTTGTACCTACCAGCAAGGCTTTACTGTGCTTGACAAACCCTATCCGTTCTTGTACCTACCAGCAAGGCTTTACTGTGCTTGACAAACCCTATCCGGTCTTGTACCTACCAGCAAGGCTTTACTGTGCTTGACAAACCCTATCCGTTCTTGTACCTACCAGCAAGGCTTTACTGTGCTTGACAAACCCTATCCGTTCTTGTACCTACCAGCAAGACTTTACTGTGCTTGACAAACCCTATCCGTTCTTGTACCTACCAGCAAGACTTTACTGTGCTTGACAAACCCTGTGTGATCCGTTCTTGTACCTACCAGCAAGGCTTTACTGTGCTTGACAAACCCTATCCGTTCTTGTACCTACCAGCAAGGCGTTACTGTGCTTGACAAACCCTGTCCGTTCTTGTACATACCAGCAAGACTTTACTTTGCTTGACAAACCCTATCCGGTCTTGTACCTACCAGCAAGGCTTTACTGTGCTTGACAAACCCTATCCGTTCTTGTACCTACCAGCAAGGCTTTACTGTGCTTGACAAACCCTATCCGTTCTTGTACCTACCAGCAAGGCTTTACTGTGCTTGACAAACCCTATCCGTTCTTGTACCTACCAGCAAGGCTTTACTGTGCTTGACAAACCGCATCCGTTCTTGTACCTACCAGCAAGACTTTACTGTGCTTGACAAACCCTATCCGTTCTTGTACCTACCAGCAAGACTTTACTGTGCTTGACAAACCCTGTCCGTTCTTGTACCTACCAGCAAGACTTTACTGTGCTTGACAAACCCTATCCGGTCTTGTACCTACCAGCAAGGCTTTACTGTGCTTGACAAACCCTATCCGTTCTTGTACCTACCAGCAAGGCTTTACTGTGCTTGACAAACCCTGTCCGTTCTTGTACATACCAGCAAGGCTTTACTGTGCTTGACAAACCCTATCCGTTCTTGTACTTACCAGCAAGGCTTTACTGTGCTTGACAAACCCTATCCGTTCTTGAACCTACCAGCAAGGCTTTACTGTGCTTGACAAACCCTATCCGTTCTTGTACCTACCAGCAAGGCTTTACTGTGCTTGACAAACCCTGTCCGTTCTTGTTCCTACCAGCAAGGCTTTACTGTGCTTGACAAACCCTATCCGTTCTTGTACCTACGAGCAAGACTTTACTGTGCTTGACAAACCCTATCTATTCTTGTACCTACCAGCAAGACTAATCCTTTCTGATTCCGAACAATACAATCCGCAGCTGTCTCCCTCTGAGATGTGGAGTGACCGATGAGAAACCTCACACCTGACGGACATTTCCTGGTCAGCCTGCACTAGCGTCAGGGTGAGGTGACTGTGCCTCTCATAGGTACAAGATCCCAGACGTCGGTAGGGGTAGCCAGGGTCCGACAGGGACGTCAGGTCCACGGGCACCTGCCTCGGTCGGCGTGCGGTCCACGTGAAGGACCTAGATGGATCTCCGACAGGTCCAGAACAGTGGAAGGTCACAGAATCGCCAACACAACCTGCTGTCTTGCTTACAGTCAGTGTGGGTTTGGAGAGTGGCGCTGGAATATCAACATAAGTCCAAAGGAGAGTGGATTATATGCAGTCGTGAAGATACGAACATGCAAAGGTTAAGGGGACAGGCTAACATTAATATGAATGTGTTGTCTAAACGTCTTTTGAGCTGACAAGTTTGATACACTTTTTACAAGATGGGCTTCACACATTTTACCCATGTGGGGAATCGAACCCGGGTCTTCAGCATGACGAGCGGACGCTTTCACCACTAGGCTACCCCACCGTTCCCAGAATAATGTCAGGATTCTATGCTAAGGTTTCACATGTTGTTATAACCATCTAAATATGTAGCATTTGGTAAAATACATATATATCCACCTAATGGTGTAGTGTACGATATAACATGTTTATAGCTTAGTGTATCTAATGATGTGGTGTGCGATACAACCTGCGTGTAACCTTCCAGTGGTGTTGGTGTAAGATATAACCCGTTAACATCCTTCTATTGATGTGAGTTAGGACATAACAAAACCATCATCTAATGTGATGTATGATATTACATATGATATAGTGTATGAGATAACTCGTTTATGACTGCCTAGTCATGTGCAATATGATATAGCACATTTGTAACACATAATGATGTGATGAGATAAATCGTTACAAGCCATCTAATGTGGACTATAATGTAACACGCTAATACGATTCTAAAGATGTGAAGTATAATATAATACTTTATTAACCATCTAATGATGTGGTATACGTTATAACACGTTTTGCCACTTATTATGATATAACATATCTATATCAAATGATGTATGATAAAGATGTGAAGTATAATATAATACTTTTTTAACCATCTAATGATGTGGTATACGTTATAACACGTTTTGCCACTTATGTATGATATAACATATCTATATCAAATGATGTATGATAAAGATGTGAAGTATAATATAATACTTTTAACCATCTAATGATGTGGTATACGTTATAACACGTTTTGCCACTTATGTATGATATAACATATCTTTATCAAATGTTATAACACGTGTATGATAAAGATATCTTTATCAAATGATGTATGATAAAGATGTGAAGTATAATATAATACCTTTTTAACCATATAATGATGTGGTATACGTTATAACACGTTTTGCCACTTATGTATGATATAACATATCTATATCAAATGATGTATGATAAAGATGTGAAGTATAACATACTTTTTAACCATCTAATGATGTGGGATACGTTATAACACGTATTTGTCACTTATGTATGATATAACATATCTATATCAAATGATGTATGATAAAGATGTGAAGTATAATATACTTTTTAACCATCTAATGATGTGGTATACGTTATAACACGTTTTGCCACTTATGTATGATATAACATATCTATATCAAATTATGTATGATATAACATATGATGTGGTATACGTTATATCAAATGATGTATGATAAAGATGTGAAGTATAATATAATACTTTTTCAACCATCTAATGATGTGGTATACGTTATAACACGTTTTGCCACTTATGTATGATATAACATATCTATATCAAATGATGTATGATAAAGATGTGAAGTATAATATAATACTTTTTCAACCATCTAATGATGTGGTATACGTTATAACACGTTTTGCCACTTATGTATGATATAACATATCTATATCAAATGATGTATGATAAAGATGTGAATTATAATATAATACCTTTTTAACCATATAATGATGTGGTATACGTTTTTTTGCCAATGTATGATATAACCATCAAATATGTATGATGATGTATACTTTTTATCTAATGATGAGGGATACGTTATAACACGTTTTTGCCACTTATGTATGATATAACATATCTATATCAAATGATGTATGATAAAGATGTGAAGTATAAAATAATGCTTTTTTAACCATCTAATGATGTGGTATAGGTTATAACACGTTTTTGCCACTTATGTATGAAATAACATATCTATATCAAATGATGTATGATAAGGAATAATGGGTTGTAATCTAATCTGAAACATACATTATCAGTTTGAATAAAGAACCCCCCATGCGCCCTACCTGACATTGTAAGATTGTCCGTGTCAGTGCAGTATTCACCGCAGAGGTCCCTTGGGGATGGAGACAAGCCTTCTGTCTGGTCACTCAAGACACAGCGCAGGACCATGCCATCGTCCTCGCTCGTCAGGTTAACCTTCAAATGAGTGACCAGTTTGTATCCACATTTTCCATCCGGTTGGTAGGGGGCGCCTCGGTCAGCATAGGGCGTCAGGTCAACGGGGTCACGACCTTCACGGTACCCATACCACTTGAACTCAGCATCAGACCCTCTTACTGCTCCCAGACAGGCCACATCCAGGTCCTGGCCGTCGTCATAGCAACCGGTGGGTATTATAATTTTTGGTTTGGATATTGGTCCTAAAGACGAAATCGAGACGTTAGAGTGCTAGTTATTTTCTTAGACGGTTTAGGTAACGTCAATAAAAAGGTACTTTGAATGGATCGTATTAGTTATCTGGGGCGTATAATCTTCTTTGATCACTGTAGACTGAGAGTTGGATGCCCAGGATGCCCAAGTGAAACCATTGCATACTCAACAGCACTGTTTTAGAAAAGGTTTTGTAACCCTTAACCCATGCCTCGTGGACAGACATCACATTGACCCTGTATAAGACGTTCTTACCAAAGTTTTCAACTTGCATGCCTACACATCGTCTAATCACATTCATCCTAGTATACATGGCACCTGCTCCCTCTGCTGTCTGGTTGCCATATCTGTTGTCAACCTCCAAAACAGCTTGAATTCCTTAATGCAGTGTTTAACACTCCCAAAATTCCAAGCCGGACTGGTAACTTTAAAAAATTACCAGTCCGGATACAAACTACCTGTCCGGGTTTCAACAATAAAAAACTGTGACTGCCATTTCCAGCTCGCGCAAGCTCCATTCACTGTTCGTAGGCATCGCAATGAACTACATAGCACTAACAGGCAATGCATCGAGTTTAGGTAAACTGAAAGTACATGTGTTATGACTGGTTATCGTAACATGAACTGTACAATCGTATGTAGTTTAACATAATTTTCATGATACCTCAAACACCTCAAACTGACAACACGAGAACCTGTCTGATATTATGAAATATTTACTCTTAGGGGTAAAAATATCTACCAGACCACCGGACAGGCTACTTTTGAAATTTGACCGTCCGAGATGAAAATAAACCGTTCCGGACGGTCGGGCAGGCGGGGATTTTAAACGCTGCTTAATGTCTACTTTGATATACCCGATATATGGTATCTCCACACCACAGGCTAGCTTAAGTGTGAACCGTCCCTGATTTTGGAGAAGCTCAGTGCCAAGTGGTTTGAACTAGTTGAAGAAATGTTCTGTAATGGTGGCTATCATAATGATTGACCCCGTATGTAACAGGCATCCGTTGGTATATGACCAGATGGTGGCCACATGAATACGTGCAAACACCTAGCTGCGGGTACAGCAACGTGCAGTGAACTTGGACAAAGTACTGTGACTATGTGTCCCAGTCCACCCAGCTGTGAATTGGTACTTCGTTAGGATGAGAAAGCCACAATAACTCGGTGCGCCTAGTGGCTGCAAGAGTTGTATACTCCATAGGGAGTTGAGATTGATAATAGGATGTGCCGTTGAGATTGACATCCAATGATCGAGGGAAAAAATACCAGCGCCTTGAGCATGGACTAGTTGCCTGGAACTGTGCTCTCTATAAATATCCTGTAATAATAACAGGCAACTGGTTTCCACTCCTCCAAAGGACACTTTAAACTGGACAATCAGCCACATTGTGGGAAACGTTTGGAGTTGCAAACTGTAAGGCACGGATGACCCAGTATCACATGTTTTACTACTCGACTCATTGTAGTGGAGGGTTTCTTTTTCTGCCAACTGAATGGAAGCCAGGTCTTGTTTACCGTGATACTGTCTGTTTACTTTACTAGTAATCACGGCCTCTGGCACAGCCATCGCCTCTAGTTCTCTGATGCTGCCTCGCACTTAAAAGAGTCAGCGATTTGAAGGGACATAATTTATTTTTATCCAATGAGCTCCCTTGCCCTTTTAAGTGCGGGACAGGTTAAGGCCAAGGTCGTCAATGGCGAACGGGCACCTTACAATTCTGTTTGCGATGAATAAATGTACGTAAACTCATTATGACAGTGAGATGTAAGTGTCTCCGAAAGAATTGCGACTAGCGCGCTGACAGGCGCCATCAGTTCAACATGTTTTGGTGCATGTCGTTTGTGTATAGTGTGAAATAAACAAGAAAATGGTTGAGTAACTTCATACAGAATAGCCCTGACTAAATTTAGGTCACAGATCACAGATTGGTGATAGAGGAAAGTAGAAAACTTCATATTGCTAAAGATAAACGATTTTGTCCTATATGCATTGTTCCCTGTATTGAAGCAGAGTACCGTTTCTACTTAATATGTCATTTTTGTAAGATTAGAGGAAAATTGTTACCTGAATATTATATTGCAAATCCCACATAGCCTATGAAAATAAAATAAATAATCAGTTGCAATTGTAAAGAATAATGTGCATGGCACTCTCTATATGTGTTACATACATGTTATACTACGTGTATCTTCAAGACTAAATTAAGCTTCCTAGGTATGTGAGCCTTGGCTGTCTAATTGGTGTCTATCTGTCAAACTCTCACTTTATGCAGGATAATTGAAAGAAATTGAAAACAATGTATCTTGAATTTAATTGCAAAACTCTCTTTTGATATCGATTGATCTACAAAGATTTCATTATTTAATATTTTATTAATAGGTGTTATCTAAGATATTTAGGGTGAGTTTATCATTAAAAACAATTGTTTACCTTATTCTCAGTCGCTGACACAAATCTAGAGAAAGCGAGAAATTGTAATAAGAATTACAATAAATGAGAATCAAGAACAGTATTCAGATAATTTTATCTTTATTATGTTTCTTTTTTCCCCCGACCGACCCATGTTCAGAATTTGGTGGCTTCGTGAAACACAAAAAAAAGAAAAAAAAATGCTCTCAGTGTATGACGTTCTAAAACCGACAAACGTGAACTTCACACTTCACAACTACATTGAATAACACTCAAGACTGCCTCAGGAATCGTCAGATGAGGAAGTCGTCGCCATTGGTGAACGAGGTGTTAACAAGCTGCGGGTCTGATTCATCTGCTGTCGCAGTCGTCTTACCAACTCATCCTAACTTTACAAACAATGTACAAACAATATATCTTACCTATTTTCGACAATTGTTGTCACATCTGGGACAATTGTACCAAACAGTAAGCACTAACACTGGAAAAACTTAATCTTGATGCACTTAGAACTATTTGCGGTGCTGTTCGCGACACGAGTCACGACAAAATTTATGATGAGACAAACTTCCAACCACTATGTACTCGAAGATACATCCAAAAACTAACGTTTTTCTATCAGATGGTTAATAATTTTACTCCAAAATATCTGAGCGATCTCGTCCCTCCTAAGGTATCTGACACAACAAGCTACATTTTCCAAGACCGTTTGAAGCTCCAAACTATCGATAGTAAAAGTGCAAGTTATGCTAAGTCATTTCTCCCAGATACAGTAAGATTGTGGAATTGTTTGTCTACCGATTATAGAGAAACGGCTACTTTGGGTAGTTTTAAGAAACAGATTAATGGGTCAAATAATAATAATAGTCAAAATTACTTCAATTTAAGCTTTGGAACAAGATTCTGTCAGATTATCCATTCACGCCTCAGGCTCGGTTGCAGCGATTTAAACACACATACATATCAACGATTTATATCTTTAAATCCCTCTTGTTCTTGTGGCTACTGTTACGAAGATCCAATTCACTATTTCTTTTCGTGCGTTAATTACACTGACATAAGACATAAAATGCACTTCTATACTGAAAGATATGACATCAAATCAATACTATACGGCCACTCTCATGGATCTACTAAAGGTAATCTTGAATTATTAGAATCTATCCATTCTTTCATTGTACTGTCAGGCAGATTTGAGTTGTAATATATAAACGAAATTGCACTTACTATTAAGTATTTTCCGACACTAATGGTTCTAACGTTAAAAGCGACCATGTTACAGTTTATGATTGTTACATTTCCAGAAAGCTATTGTTTATCGTTTGTTAATATCATGTTTTTCTCCGTACGATTATTATATCTATAACATATCTGTATTCCGGAGCGGTATTCATATAAGCACCATACTGCTTGTTTACCAATCCGGTTCCTCTTTTGGAAATAAATATGTTTAAACCAACTCATCCTAAATGTGTTCGATCCGGTTCAAGTCCATGACGTCAACATCGGCGTTACGTACGATGTCAGAACCGAAGTATGGGACGTAGCGCTGTCATGTCGGTCCAGTAACATGTAGCTGCATGGTTGATAGATGGACTGGGGTCAAAACGTGGTCCCGATACTGTATGGCAACAAGATTTCTCAAGGGCTACAATCAATTGAGATCGATGGTTGCTCCCCAAACCATTAGACCCGTGAAGATCCAGATTAGAATTGATCTTCAGCAGGCCATGCTCATCGTAAGAGGAAACTAAGGGGATCGTATAGTCAGGCTGCTGACTTGGTTGACACATATCATCGTATCCCAATTGCGTAAATCGATGCTCATGCTGTTGATCACTGGATTGTCTGGTCCAGGCTCGATTATTTACAGACCACAGGCCATATAGCTGGAATATTGCTGAGTGCGGTGTTAACAACCAACCAACCAAACCAAACCATTACTGTTTCGCATGTCAAAACTGGTTTTGTTCCAAAAACATGAACTCAGCTTGCTTCTCATAGCATATACCCCACCGAAATCTTAACAAGTTTAGAGATTAAACATGTTTCCGACGTTGTGTACGTTACCATAGGAATGTAAACATGTTTAGAATTTAAACAAGTAAATATATAACGCATATATGTTTCTATAACGCAAAATGTGGATACGATATATTGAACTTCAGTGTACAACAAACTTCGGTTATAACGAAGTCAAAGGGGCCATTCATATTAGTTATAACCATTGTTCGTTGTACGAATTGGACTAAAATAAAAGCAAGTGGGCGGGTATAAATATGGTATTTCGTTATATCCGTCAGTTCGATAAAGGCGTGTTCGTTTTCAACCTAGTTTCTAGAAAGGCAGATTTACAGGCACTTGCACAGCACATACCGCCAAGACTTGGTACTGTCTTTGCATAAAAATTTATAAATAAAGCATAAATTAAAAAAGCGACCAGCCTCCATAGCACAGGCGATAGCATGTAGCATCTAGAGGTTGGCGGTTCGTATCTCGCAAGACCCGTGAAGATCCGGGTTAGAATTGATCTTCAGTAACCCATGCTTGTCGTGAGAGGCGACAAACGGGATCGGATGGTCAGGCTCGCTGACTTGGTTAACACATGTCATCGTATCCTAATTGCATAGATCGATGCACATGCTGTTGATCACCGGATTGTATGGTCCAGACTCGATTATTTACCTACTGCAGCCAGACTGCTTGAATATTGCTGAGTGCCTCGTTAAAAAACAACCCAACAAATACAAGGGGAACAGTCACCTTTGTCTGCAATGCAATAAGTGATTAAAGCGTGGCGTCGATAGTTTTCATTGCTTCTGCTTGTTTTATAGCTTATATTTGTCCAACTGAACACACACACACACACACACACACACACACACACACACACACACACACACTCCGTGTTTTTACTTCTTTATTGTGAATAACACGACGGGAGTGTATGCTTGCTCCTTCATCAGGTGAATGGTAGGCTGTATCAGGGGATATATATACGGGGTGTTCTCAGCTAGCTCAAAATTGAAATTCAAGGGGCTTAAGGGTATTAGGGCTGGGCGATTATAGTCTGTATCTGAAGTGTGTTCACTTAGTGAAAGCTTGCTTAAATAACTGAAGTGTGTTCACTTAGTGAAAGCTTGCTCAAATAACTGAATTGTGCTCACTTGGTGAAAGCTTGCTCAAATAACTGAACTATTTTCACTTAGTGAAAGCTTGCTCAAATAACTGAACTGTGTTCACTTAGTGAAAGCTTGCTCAAATAACTGAACTATGTTCACTTAGTGAAAGCTTGCTCAAATAACTGAATTGTGTTCACTTAGTGAAAGCTTGCTCAAATAACTGAACTGAGTTCACCAGGTAAATATGAATTTTGTTCACTTTGTGTTTTTAAGTTTTGAATTTTTTTTTTAAGTCTTTGTTTTTTTAACTGTGTGATTTGATGAATTTGAGGGTTTTGGATGTTTTGGATGTGGATTTAAAGGTCAGTATGAAGTGTTTTGGGACATCATTCACCATGGTTAATGCTAACGTTCAGGTCAAGTTTTACCTCATCCTAAATGTTGACGTATATTACTCCATGTTGGTTATGTGTACACAAAGACGAACAGTTACAAGGAGAAGATATACTGGAGATGTCAGGAACATGCAAGTGGCTGAATGTAAATGGTGTGTACAGGCATCTTGATGAAAGACTTAAGATGTTCAAGACAGAATTTGTAATTGGCACAAGATGTTTAAAGTCGTATGTTGATGCAGCGTCTCTTATGATAGATTTTTCATTTTGATGTATTATGCTACCTAGAATGTATTTGTACATATGTATTGTGCTGACGCTAAAAAGAGTGCTAACTGACAAAAATATATAGATATGTGACAGAGTTTTCATATATGAATGTATTGTTTTGTTTGTTTTGATTTTGAACTAAAATGTTCTGCATATATCTCACTTTTAGTCTTTATTAACTTAATATTCTTATGCGAGGGTTCAATTCTGCCTTAACGGCGACCCGAAGTCTGATACGAAGTGTAGCGTAATTGGCTATAGAAATGCCAATTTACCGCATCGTTACACACTGATTTTGAGGTCCACTGAACCATTTTTGAGCTGGCTGAGAGTAAACCATATATACATATATTAGACACAACAAAGAAAACATGTTTAACAATGTTGAGGAAATGAATATGTAATACAAACATGAAGAGGCCAATGATACACTAAAAGAGACTAGCAGGAACTTGGGCTCGAGACGGTGTGATCTACCTTAAGAAACTAGATGCTTCTGTGGCCCTGATCACCAAGAGATCCCAATTCACTAGGCTCACCGAGTCATTGAGGCTTAAGATTCGTATCAAACTCACCCAGGGTCCAAGGGATACTTTGGAGTATACGGACGCAGATGACAGTGATAATGACTAGATATCTATCTAAACTTTCAACAATCGTTTTCTCGTAAACACAGTGAGAGATAAATTCTTGAGTGTTGTATTATTTTTATTTTGCTTACTTTAAACTTAAACATAAAATGTGAGCCGGACTGCAAATATATATCACCGATAAATGACAAGTGCTCCATCAAAGAATTCACACAAACATTATGAGCATTGGCAAGACATTCCATCTTGTAATCGAACTTTCGGATTCCGTTTGTGATATTTATACATCTGTATTCTTGACTGGACAGATCAATATTGTTTCATGGAGCTGTTGTGTTTTACGTTCATGTTTCATTGATGGACACACAAACATGGTAAGTCAACCATCAGCATACGTGTTATAACTGTTACAAAAGAAAACGGTTTTGCAAATAATTGAAATTACTTATCTTTGATGTAACATATAATCCCTGCTCAAGACATATCCAGTGGGAATTCTGACGACGCTTGCCGATACATGTGTATAAAACTATGATCCGTCAAGGTATCTTTTCGTTCAGGCATCACGCGCTTCATGTAAATGGAGCAAGATATCATCATGCATCACCAACGTAGTAATGCTTTAAAACATGTAACGTAGCGCCGGACTGACAATATATCGTCAATGAAGATACATGTACGTGTTCATAAGTGGATCGCATGTCCTTTAGATGGAGGAATTACTGCTTATAACATCGTTATTTCTATAACGGAGGAAAGTTTTCAATAGTGCCCTTCAGAGAACTTACACAGACACTTTGAGCATTAGAAAGGCATTCCATCTTGTTATCGAACCTGTCAGATTCCGATTGTGATAGTTGTGTATTCTTGACTGGATTGGCCTGTATTATCTCATGGAGCAGTTATGCTAACATTCATGTTTTCATTGTTATCCGTAAACGCCTGCTCTAGACAATTACAGTGGGAATTCTTACGACTCTTACCGCTACATGTTTATAACACTATGGTCAGTCAAGGTTACTGTTAGCACGGAAAGCCCGTGCATCTCGTGCTTCATGTAAAGCGAGCATGATATCTCTGTGTATCAGCAACGTTACGATGCTTTAAAACATGTAGCGTTGAGCCAGTTTGACAATATATTTTTAATGAACATACATGTACGTGTTCACATGTGGATATATGTGGGTCGCATGTCTTTCAGATGGAGACATTTCTGAGTATAATAATGTTATTTCTATAACAGAGGTCAGCTTTCAATAGTGCCCCATCAGAGAATATATACAGACACTTTGAGCATTGGAAAAGCATTCCATCCTGTTATCGGTTTCCGTTTGTGATATCTGTACATTTCGCATTCTTGCCTGGATTGCTCGGTTTTGTTTTCATGCAGGAGCTGTGTTTGCGGTCCTGTTTTCACTGATAGTTTTGTTAGCACGGAAAGTCCGTGCATCTCGTGCTTCATGTAAAGCGAGCATGATATCCCTGTGTATTAGCAACGTTACGATGCTTTAAAACATTTAGCGTTGAGCCAGATTGACAATATATTTTCAGTGAACATACATTTATGTGTTTTATGTGGATCGCATGTCCTTTAAATGTAGAAATTACTGTGTATACTAATGTTATTTCTATAACGGAGGACAGTTTGTTTGTTTTGTTTTTTTATAACGTTTTTTTTCAATAGTGCTCCATCAGAGGACTTACACAGACACTCTGTGCATTGGGGATTGGGGATTCCGTTTGTGATATTTGTATATTCTGTACTCTTGATTGGACTGACCAGTATTGTTTCATGGAGCAGCTGTGTTTACGGTCAGTGTTCCACCGATAGACACATATAAAAATAGTAAGGCAACTACCAGCATATCCTATTATAAAATGATTTTGTAAATAGTGAATTAACTCACCTTTGATGAAATATATTATCCGAAAAATCCCTGCTCCTGTCGTTACATGTTCACTAAACTGACCCGCCTGGGATTTTATTAGCACAAAAAGTCCGCTTATCTCGTGCTTTCTGTTATACGAGCCAGGCATCATTACGTAATGGCAACAGTTATGATGCTTTTCTATTTTGCTCGTACAAGCCTTGATAACTTAAGTTTGCAATCTTGACTTAAAAGCTAAACCAGCTCAGTCTGGTTTTACTATGACAGTTTACTGCATCGTCAGCCTTACTAGTATACATTTCCCTATTTACTGCATATTACTTCTCTTCCCTCCTTTCTTTTCTTATCCACTGTATGACAATTCTCTATTTCAACCCCCAGTATTTCAAGCCCCTAAACAGTATTTTAATATTTCCATTATGACTTATGGAAAATTATTTTATGTTGAATTTGCGTTGTATATTTGTTTCTTGTGTTTTGAATACACACACATTGAGCTTGTAAAGGTGAAACTTGTTATCTTGATGAAATGGAAGCAGCAACCTGAGCGTATTTCACATCCTTTGACAAATAATCCCGTCTGTCCTCAAACTCATCTCTTTATATTCATATTTGACGATGCCGGTTGATATCTCGACATACCGACAGACAATAGGGTTTTTTTTGAAATGATTTCACAGTTAAATTCCTATGCAAAATTTAAAAAAACTTCATATGCCATAATGACGTTATGTTTATACAATCCGCAAGTGCAGCTGATTATGTTACTTATTCTTCTATGCTGTGGTGATGTGCACCCAAATCCAGGCCCACTTGCTTATCCTGACTTAAAAATAGTTCATCTGAATGTGCGTAGCTTAAGAGAAAAAGTTGATTTAATCCAGGCAGAATTGAGTGACTATGATGTTATATGTTTAACAGAAACATGGTTGAATGTCACAATTGATAACAATAATATTCTTATCCCCGGTTACCACGCCCCTTTTAGGAAAGATAGACCATCAAAAGGTGGAGGTGTTGCTATCAATGTGAGAGAGAGAACCTGCATGTTACACATGCTGATAAGTTGTCTCCCTTAGGTTTAGAAGCGATCTGGGTTAAAGGTATGTGTAAAAAATAGGGGTATTTGATTGGAAACTTTTACAGAGCAGATAAAAGTGATCTTTATTGGGAACTAGTCCTCCAATCAATTGGTAATGGCATTGACATGGGCATAGATACTATTACTGCTGGTGACTTTAACATCAATATACATAACCAGACTAATAACATGATTGACAATCTTCTTGATACATATGATTTACAGCAACTTATCACAGAACCAACAAGGATCACCCAAACGACTAGTACTTTAATTGATTTAATCTTTGTTTCAAACCCTAATTGTATTCGCACTTCGGGTGTGCTTGTTCCTTTTTGTAGTGATCATTGTCCAGTTTATGTCTCTGTTGGGGGCTCTGATTCAACGCCTTTAAAATTTAAAAGGAAAGTATTTTATTATGATTTAGCTAATACTGAGGGAATGAATCGCGGCCTTAACAACGTTGACTGGGATTCCATCTTTAGATGTAATGATATTGATTTACTAACACATGAATTTGTTGATGTTTTGAGAAATATATGTGATATTTATGTCCCAAACAATGTGGTAACAATAAGACCTCAGGACAATCCATGGATGAATAGTGCTATAAGAATACTTATCAGGAAAAGAAATAGACAGCATAAGAAAGCAAAGACTCGAAATTATGATAAAGACTGGCAAAATTTAGGCTTTTACGGAACAAAGTAACGGCAGCCGTGAGAGCAGCCAAATTGAACTATATTTCTGATTTAGATGATAAGATCAATCAGGGGTAATTCTAAATTTTGGTGGGCTTTAGTGAATAAGTATATAAAATCCAAAATGGAGATTATAAGAAATTTCCTTCGATTATTCATAACGATAATATGTTTAATGATAGTAAAGATAAAGCAAATATATTTAATGAATATTTTGCTGACCACGCACAAGTTGACTATCCTGATAAGGAGACTCCTACACTTGAATGTAAAGTAAAGACTCAACTTGCGTCTATTGTATTGACTACACAAGAAGTAAGAGACATCCTATTATCAGTTGATATTTCCAAAGCGAGTGGACCAGACAAAATAGGTAACAGATTTATCAAAATGATCGTGCCATCCCTTTGTACTCCTCTTACAAATCTATTCAATTTATCCCTAGAATATTGTAAATTCCCAACAATATGGAAGGAAGCTATTGGCATTCCTATTCAACCTAAAGGTAGTTTTAATGAATGTAAAAACTATAGACCAGTTGCTCTTACCAGCTGTTTATCAAAGGTCTTTGAGAAATGTATTTTTAAACATGTGTTTAACTTTTTTGTAGATAATAACGAATTTGCAGTCGGGATTCATGCCTGGGGATGGAACTGTATACCAACTGACATACTTGTATGATTTTATACTACATGCATTAGACAATGGCAAAGAAGTCAGGGCAGTTTTCTGTGACATAAGCAAGGCTTTTGACAAGGTTTGGCATAAGGGAATCATAGCGAAATAAGAAGCTTATGGTATTAAGGGTAAGTTACTTGATTGGTTTTCCAGTTATCTTGACAATAGATTACAGAGAGTAGCTATAGACAATTACAATTCAGATCTAAGGAAAGTCACTGCTGGGGTGCCACAAGGATCTGTCCTTGGGCCATTACTGTTTTTAGTCTACATAAATGATATCATTGAGGGTATCAGTAGTAACATTCGTCTTTTTGCCGATGATACTTCGGTATATGTTATTGTTGATAATCATGTTGTTACTGCCGCTTCCTTAAATAATGACCTAAACAGGATCTCTCACTGGGCTGAACTATGGTAGGTTAGCTTTAATCCTGGTAAAACTGAAGCTGTTTTATTCACTCGCAGAAATACCGGTAACCAACTTCCAATTCCTAAGCTTAAAATGCATGGAGTAGACATTACTGAAGCCGGCTACCATAAACACCTAGGAGTAACCTTGCAATCAGACTGTAAATGGAATTCCCACATTGGTGAATTAGTTAAAAAGGTTCGTCCATTGGTAAGTTGTCTTCGTAGTTTTAAATATAGATTATCTAGAAAATCATTAGAGCAAATGTACAAGTCATATATATTACCAACGTTCGATTACTGTTCGCACCTTTGGGATAACTCTACTAAAGAACAAGAAAAACTTGTCGAAAATCTACATTTAGACGCACTGCGGACGATTTGCGGGGCAGTTAGAGGAACAAATCATGACTTAATATATAAGGAAACTAACTCTATGCCCCTAGGTGACCGTAGACAAATTAGCAAGTTATCATTATTTTACAAAATGGTTCATCATATGACACCAGTTTATTTAACTGATCTACTGCCCGAAAAGGTATCACAGTTAAGTGACCACAGATTAAGAAACAGAAATAACATTCAAACTATAAGGTGTCGTAGTGACTTGTATAGCAACTCGTTTTTACCTGATACAATACGACAATGGAATGATTTGCCTGAGAATATGTACGATATTGAAACCATAGGCCAATTTAAAAATGCATTCCAATCATCTAAACTACCCAATTTAAATATATTCGATAAAAACTTTGGTACACGTTTCTGCCAAATTATCCACTCACGCCTCAGACTTGGGTGCAGTAATTTGAAAGCGCACATGTTTGAACGGCACATTTCAGTTGATCCATTCTGTTCCTGTGGTCACCCCTATGAGGATACTTTACATTACTTCTTTACTTGTCCTAATTATTCTTACATCAGACATCGCATGTATTTTTACGAACATGGATATAATTTAAATTCTGTCCTAAATGGTAATCCAAACAAAAATGTACTTGTAAATTCTTTCATACTACAATCTGTCCATTCTTTTATAATAAAATCGCATAGGTTTGATAAATGATTAATAATGTTTAATACGCAGGTTGCTTGCTTTCCTATCATGCTGCATATTATTTAATATTTGTTTTATTCATGTATCAATGAAATGGAGAGGTATTCAAATAAGCCATTACGGCTTGTTTACCAATCCTTGTTCAATATATTTTGAATAAAATATGTTTACACTATACACTAAAACCAACCTTGTAATAGATGTGATAGGATATAGTACAATGAATGGTTTATTCTTATGAAGATCACAATAGTGACATAGTGAAAAAAATACAAATGTACAGATTTGTTTATGGGAGCATACGTAGACCGGTTTTCACATAGTTGCTTACCTTTAATAATAGTGCATTGTGCGGACATTACATTAGGGATATAAATTTATCTAATGATGGATAATTGCAATAATAGTTTGGTAGAAATGAATTTCTTACATTACTTAAACATGGACAGTATAACATGAAGTGAAATTCATATCCTATATTTACATAATGTACATAATCTCTTTTCTTTACTAATATTATACCATCTACCTGTTTCTAATGGGAGTTTATGGTTACAAGTTCTAATATAGGTAAGCCAATATGTACGTTTAATGGAAAGTGTAATAGAGAACTGTCAAGGTATGGAGATAACTTAAACATAGTGGCCTTTATGTAGAATTTGATTTACATTCGTCCAAGTGTTGATAAAACTGGTTACATAATATAGCCTTAAGGTTATTTTTAAGCCAAATCTTACTTGTACAAGTTTGAGATATCCATACAAAGTTTAAGCCAGAACATTCCAAAATTGTTTTAACTACATTGATAAGAGGTAAATATATGTTTGGGTCATTCGTTTTCATTGTAAACATGAGTGTACAAACACGAGGAGGCCAGTGATACACTAAAACAACTTGGTAATGGATGTGATAGGATATAATACAAACACACCTGATGAAGGAGCAAGCATACACTCCGAAACATCGTGTTATTCACAATAAAGAAGTTGACATCCATAAATCTTGCTTTTCTTATGCACTCTACTTCAAAAAGCCCTTCAAATATTTGGAGAAAATAACTATATGTAATATCATATGTAAATCAGTTATGGCACCCGTGTTCGCCACAAGGTAAAATAAAACGTTCAAAACGGCGTTCATCAAACTCCCCCCAGATTCACCCCAGACTCACCTACAACTTGTAAGTCCATGCCTTCATATGCGTATGTAACATTGGTCTGAACGTTGCAGTAGTAGCTGGTGGCGTCTCCACACTCCACCACATTAAACCGGAGAGCCACTTGACCGTCCTCCACCACCAGGGTCGTCCTGTTCCTCAGCCTGGCCCCACCCGGCAGGTACTCGGTCGTGGTGTTGAGGGGCCAGAAGTTAACCAGATCAACGAAACCGATACTGTCCACGTAAGTGTCAATATACACATAGTCTACCTCCTCCCCTTCAGACAAGCTGAATGAGCAGGTAATGTCAACTGGGTTCCAACCTTCAACTGCTGTCCTGTCAGTAGTGTTTACAATCACGCCGCATGCCAAGCGCAGACCTAGACACGATATATTGTTAGCGATCATTCAAATTCAAATTTGACAAAGGACTCCTCCATGTACAATCATGAAATTTCATGCAGATTGATATGATTGATATTTTGTGGAAATTACAAAAATAAATGTCTACGAATTGTTATGGATGTGACAGAACATATTTCTGAATGACAGCACATTGTCTTGAAAATTACACTATTTACATTTTGTAGAAAAGTCTTACCAGATTTATGTTTTGTCTGTGTTGAAAATCATCGTGAATTTTTTTCTATTGAAGTCACTGAACATATGTCGAAAACCTATAAACGTTGACATGAGCAAAGTTTGATCCTTTTTAATACGGAATCTAACGGCGTGAAGACAAAGGCTAAAGTCAACTTACATACTCTTACATACTATGATGAGTGAGTGAGTTAAGTTTTACGCTGCAGACAGCAATATTCCAGCTATATGGCGGTAGTCGAGTAATGAGTCTGAACCAGACAATCCAGTGATCAACACCATGAGCATCGATCTGCGCAATTGGGATACGATGACATGTGTCCACCAAGTCAGCGAGCCTGCCACCCGATCCCGTTAGTCGCCTCTTACGACAAGCATAGGTTGCTGAAGATCAATTCTAACCCAGATCTTCATGGTACACATAGTATTAACAAGAAGTCATCTTCAAAAACGTACACAAAAAGAAAATGTTATCTCCAAAAGGTTTAATCTCTTCATGGTCTTGTAAAAAGTTAAAACCAATCAAAGATATTTTATAATGTTTATAAGGCCGTTACGCTTTTATAGTTTTCCAAATTCTACACTCGAAAATGGAGATAGACCAAACAATCTTATAGACATATTTTCACGTAACTTCTTTGAGTGGAATTTTAGAAGCTGGGAAGTACATTATTGACAAATGTTTAATTTTTCATGACAACGGTACTAGAATTTGTGTCGAAACGTCTCAATGACGACGTAGAAGTTGTCATCCATACATATGTGTATATCCGTACATAACTGCAGAGTTATAAACGCGTAAAGAAAGTTATTCGGAGGTAGGACACAATCTCCCTTTAACCTACTATGTGTTATGACAATTATGAATTTTTTACGAATAGGTGGATTAAATATGAATAAGTAAAAACTGAAAAAATAGTTTGACATTACCGATGACGATGGCGTATTGGAGCATCCATCGTGACCCCATGATGTTCACTGGGGAGGGCAGGTGAATGATCAGCCAGGAGACGATGAGGGGTTGACATGTGGGAGATGCCACAGCGCCAATCGCAGGGTGGTCAGGTAGAGTGGCCAGTCCTAAAAACAAAGGTACACTTAGTTTGTCGTTTCGGTTAACCCCAATTTCGAGTCACTACAAAGAGAAGGATCACGAGAAGATCCTACATACATGCGTACACATTAAGTGTAAAGGTTACTATTCTTAAACTTTGCACTCGTCGCCGTATGGCGGAACACACTCACTCACTCACTCGCTCACTCACACGCTCACCCGCTCGCACTCACTCACTCTTGACGACTAAAACTATTTTCCCTTGCCAACCATTCAGACACATATTCGGAGCAAGACAAGACAGTACAAAGCTTACAGGCATACGCTCTACTGAAGCTTGTTTGTTTTTATACTTTGTCTGTCTTCTTATTTTTTTAACCAAATCTCTTTCATTAAACATGTCTGCAGTTTATATTTCTTTGCTTATATTAAAAGTTGCACATACTTTGAGGCATTAACTTTTAATGTGATGATCTTTAGCTGAGTGGTGTAGTGTTTTGCCTGTATCGGATGTCGGTGGTTCGATCCTGCGTTATACTCAGAAATTTAAAATATAGTACTTGTTTTTATCCATTAGGGTATGAACTGTCCACCTCGTAGTTAATACTCTGTCAATGTTGTGTGAGTGAGTGAGTTTTGTTTTACGCCGCCTTTAGCAATATTCCAGCAATATCATGGCGGGGGACACCAGAAATAGGCTTCACACATTGTACCCATGTGGGGAATCGAACCCTAGCCTTCGGGGTGACGAACGGACGCTTTAACCACTAGGCTACCCCACCGCCATGTGTCAATGCTTAAGTAGTGCATAGAATCACAGGCAAGAACGGGGACGGTGTAGAAGCCGAGTGGTTAAAGCGCCCGCTCGTCACGCCGAAAGACAGGGTTCGATTCCCCACATGGGTACAATGTGTGAAGCCCATTTCTGGTGTCCCCCCGCCGTGATGTTGCTGGAATATTGCTTAAAATCTAAGCTCACTCACTCACTATAAAACGAGGAGACCGCCTCCGTGTCCGCCCGGAGAGCGGAAGGTCGCGGGTTCGATCCCCGGTCGCGTCATACCAAAAGACGTTAAAATATGGTACTTGTTGGTCTCTGTCTGGCGCTCGGCATTAATGGGTACAACAAGGACTGGTCGGCTCGGAGTCAGTATAATGTGTCTGAGTGGGGTATTCATGCTTCACTACGGCATGGTATCTCAGTGGGCTAGCACTATAAAACCAGCTTAAGTCTGGGCTAGTACAAGCAGCCGCACATACACATACACACGCATGCACGTCGTCATATGAGCGAAATATTCTCAAGTACGACGTTAAACCCAATTTCACCTCACCTCACTATAAAACGACATTAGCCTGAACCTTATACCAGAAGAATGAGCACTGTGGAACTTATGTCGCTGCCCTTGAGCTTGAAACCATTTATACAAAACGAAGTGCAGACTCAAATTGCTGCTCATTCATTACATGTAAAAACATGCACACACTTTAAAGTCGAGATTAACATAGAGACAAATGTGTATGAGTATGCATTCTAACAAGCGAAGACATCGTCACACTCGTTTGATGTGTCGGTGGGTAAATAGTATTCTTATCTATCACGGACGAATACTATTAAATAACTAGATAACGAGGGAAGGTTTAGACAGAATACAGACACGCAATTGGACACGGTCTAGACAGTGTATTTCAGGTTAATGGTTCTGTGTACCGGCGTGTATTTCAGGTTAATGGTTCTGTGTACTGGCGTGTATTTCGCATTCCAGAGACCCGTGAAGGTCCGGGTTAGAATAGATCTTCAGTAACCCATGCTTGTCGTAAGAGGCGACTAACGGGATCGGGTGGTCAGGCTCGCTGACTTGGTTGACACATGTCATCGGTTCCCAATTGCGTAGATTGATGTTCATACTGTTGATCACTGGATTGTCTGGTCCAGACTCGATTATTTACAGACCGCCGCCATATAGCTGGAATATTGCTGTGTGAAAAAAGCATTTCCTACCTGGAAGCGACAGATCATTACTTAAATCAATCTTCAAATCTGTCAAATATCACGTATTCCGCTGCAGTCACCCGCTCTGTAGCAATGTCCTCAGCTGCATGTCAGAAAAACCTGCCTTTTCATCAAGAAAACCTACTTCTCCATCCCAAAAACCTACTCCCCTGGTCACTCTGGCGGAAATTCAGCCCGAAACTTCACAAACGACTGCTTTGCAGCCAGCCAGCGAGCCATCAAAGGGGGAGAAAGGAAAATGATTAAACAGAAATCTAAACCCTGCTGACTTTTCAACTTCAGGGGTTCCTATACAAAATTCTTTTGGACCCCTAGATATGGAGGTCACTTTGTTCCCGCAGGACATGCGGAGAAAATATAATTCCTCCTCACATTCACGTGAACGATCGCCAATTGAGTCGCCAATTGAATTCGCCAATATAATTCAGTAGAATTGCAGAGGACTGAAGAGTAACTTCAGTGAAATCCAGTTATTCATACAAGATCTTCAACCGTCAGCATTATGTCTTCAGGAGACTTATCTTAAAAATAATGATACCTTTTACTAAAACAGTAAAGTCATTATCATCCCTTTTCCCTTCTAGGGGAAAACTGGAGGCGCATCTATTTTAGTGTGGCAGGGTATTGCACATAGCCCTGTCTCACTTAACACAAATCTTTAGACTATAGCTGTTTGTCTGACTCTACACATCACCTTGCCTCTGGGCAGCGTATATATCCCTCTTTCTTCTGACATTCGACGATCGGATCTTCAAATCTATATAATCAGCTTCCAAAGCCATTTATCATCATGGGTGACCTCAACGGACACAACCCGCTTTGGGGAAGTGCCAACACAAATAACAAAGGTAAACTCATCGAGGAATTCATTTCCGATAAAAATTTATGCATTTCCAGTGGTGATTCAGCCACTTATCTACACCCAACTACGGGAACATATTCTTCCCTGTATCTGTCACTTGCTGACTCCATCTTAAATAATGAATTTGAATGGATGGTCCATGAGGACCTATGTGGGAGTGATCACTTCCCACCATTCTCAAAACAATCAACCCTGGTGATGATCCACCTTTATCAACAAGGAACTTCGCCAGGGCTGATTGGTCATTATATAGAAGACTATGTACTGATCAATTAAATCATGATTACAGAGCTCCAGATAAGATTTAGCCCATGTGGGTACTGTTCCCAGTGTATTTGTTTGGTGTGGGTATTATGAATGTTGAGTGGGTATTTCATTTTCCGTTACCCACTGCTTTCAAATATGTGCGTATTTCACATATTTCACGTATTTCAGTCATTTTACTCACCTAAGTATTATGTCATTGAGTAAGTTTACTGAGCAGGAATGTTCTGCCTTATGTCATACCTAATCAAAACCAACTTAAATATAATGGAAATGATTTCATACAAAATCACACATCCTGTACTGACAGTACAGCACTTGTCCTATACTAACAGTACAACTTGATAGCAATCAATGTCTTTTTCATTACGCAAGCGGTTTTTATAAATATATTTCGTACACATTTGTTTTAAACTTTTTGCGTATCTAACATTTTAAATGCGAAATCGGTACGCAACAATTATTGTTCAATGCGTAATTGGAAATATTCTATGCGTATTTTACCCGGATACGCAGCTTATCTGGGCCTCTGTAATGATGTTTTTATCAACAGCGGAGATCCTATACAGTCGTTTTCAGATATACTCAATGACATTGCTGACCAAACTATACCCAAGATACTCATTATCAACTCCAGAAACATTTGCCCGAATCATGTCTGGAAGCGCTGCTCAATATATGTGATATGATATGGAGTACAGGATATTCCCAACTTCGTGGCGTAATGCCAATGAGGTCCCTATACCAAAGCCTGGCCGGGGATCATACTGATCCGTCTAACTACAGACCAATCTCTTTAACGAGTTGTGTCTGTAAAACCGTGGAACGAATGGTAAACAATAGATTAACTTGGTATCTTGAAACCAATACCCTTATAACAAGTATTCAATGTGGTTTCAGGAAAACCGTAGTACCATTGATCATTTGGTACGTTTAGAATCCTTTGTTAAAAATGCCATAGTAAATAAACAACATGCAGTATCGATATTCGTTGATCTCGAGAAAGCGTACAAAACCACCCGGAAGCATGGCATTTTAAAGGATTTACATGACTTTTGTTTGAGGGGCCGTTTACCTCTTTTTATATCAGTTTTTCACGGATAGGCAATTTCAAGTCCGAGTGGGCTCAACCTTGTCTGATCATTACAATAAGGATCAGCATGTCCCAGCAGGCAGTATTTTGTCAGTCACATTGTTTAGTATTACGATCAACAGTTTATCCAATGTTTTAAGTGATTCAATTGATGGATCACTTTTTGTGGATGATTTTAATATTTCTTTTCCAGGTAAAAATATGCATACTATTGAACGGCAAGTCAAAAATAGCGCATACACTTCTGTAGAAAATACAAGCTGCATAAGAACCCAAAACTATCTTTAAATAGAACTCCCATAAAAGTTGATAAGGAGGCCAAGTTTTTGGATCTTATTTTCGACTACCATTTAACTTTTCTTCCGCATATCAAATCCCGAAAAACTAAATGCATGAAGGCACTTGACTTATTGAAAGTCGTTTCTAATTCAAAGTAGGGAGGGGATCAAGCTACCCTCCTACACCTATATAGATCACTGGTCCTCTCGAAGCTTGATTATGGCTCTATCGTGTATGGTGGAGCCTGCAACAATAACCTAAAACTATTAGATTCTGTCAACCACCAAGGTCTAAGACTTTGTCATGGGTCCTTTAGAACTTCACCTGTTGACAGTCTCTACGTCGAGGCAGATGAGTCATCTCTTTCACAACGCCGTATAAACGTATATTTACAGTATATTACAAAACCACATTCTAACGAATCTAACCCTGCATGTATCTGTGTCTTCAAGAATTAAACCATTCACTTCTGCTGCCGGTATTGAGCTGGGAAATACATCTCCTTCCCGACTCCTTTCTTCTCCTCCATGGTTAGGCCACAAGTCGACTTTTCATTAACTACATTTAAAAAAAACTAAAATTTATACAAACATTTAATCAGTTAAAAAGTAAATATTATACATACAAATCTTTATTTACAGATGGTTCCAAGGATGGTGGCGCAGTTGCTTGTGCCACTGTCACTGGATCCAGAACAATATCATCTCAATTACAAGATCACAGCTCAATTGTCACAGCCGAAGCAAACGTCATAATAAAATATACTTAAAAACATCTTAAATACAAACAAAATATCATCTTTTCAGACTGTCTTTCGTGCCGTCAGGCTATTAAAATCTCTCTTGCAAACATTCACTTTTAATTTAAATTGCTTAATTAAATAGTGATCTTGCTACTGACCAATACGACATCGTCCTTTGTTGGTTACCCAGCCACGCTGGTATTTCTGGTAACACAATGGCCGATCTTGCTGCTAAGGCAGCACTCAACAAATCTGTGACACTACTTCTGATCCCATACTCTGATTACAAAGCTATCATTAGATCTTATATCCGTGATCTGATGCAGGAGAAGTGGGACACCCAAGTAGGTATAAATAAATTACACGAAATGAAACCCTATATTGGTTACACCTACTTGGGTTGTCAGTCCAGATTTCAGGAGATCATTATACGACGATGTCGTATTGGCCATTCAAGATATACACACGAATACTTATTAAAGGTGAGGATCCTCCGTTTTGCATCCCTTGTGATGAAAAAATCACGGTCAAGCATGTCCTGCTTGACTATTGATTTTTCCATCACATGGGATAGATATTTCAGTGTCAAAACAGTTAAGGGTCTTTTTTAATGTAAATTATCATTTAATACTAATCTTGATTGATACTAAGTCTTGATTTTTAAAAGAAATAGAATTATTAGATAAATTTAGAACAATATATTTTGTAAATGGATAAATGTCATCTTAATAACTAGAAACTGATTGTTAGTGGTTGTATCCTCAAAGGGCCTTAAAGTATCGTTAAACAAATTGTCCCCTGAAAGGGTACGTAAGTCCCAAAACCTTCAAAGTAAAATTTTAAATTAAAGATTTTTTAAACGTAGTATTTTTGTTATTTTATATTTCGGCTACAATTTCCTACAATCGCCAGCGGCTGAAGGGATGGTGTAAATCCAGCTGGGGTCCATGCAGGTAGCAAAGGCACTGTAAGTCCCTGGTATGGTGATATACCTTCAGTTGTTGGAGGCCTATAGCCTGTTTCTGTTATGTATTGTCTTCGTAAATAAAATAGCTTTCGATTTACATGCCATCACCATCAGTGATACTCTAGTTATATTACAGTCCTTCGATGACTGGTTATTTACAACTATTGCCGAGGTGACGTTAAATTTTAACTCACTCACCCACTATTGGTTTCCAGATACCATAGTAATTTAATGTTTACCATTCTTTCCATGGTTTTACAGACGCAGCTGTTTAGAGATGTGGTCTGTAATTAGATGCATCTGTATGGCTTTGGTATTGGAAGGGTGTACAAACTGCACAGAGTCAATGCCTCCATTCCGATATTAAAATAGCCAGCCTTGATGGAAGATAACGCCATCTTTCTTGATGGTAAAACGTTTAACTGCGGTTACCGCCTGTTCTTTTAGCTCCATAGCGATTTCTTCTTCAGACATGTCGGACCGGCAAGGAGCCCTGTCACAAACAATGCCTCGACAAGAGTTTAGTGTCCTGTGCACAGCCACAACAACCTCAATCAGTGTCAAAAAGCACCGGATTTCCTAGATGCTAACACCACAGATACAGGGGTGTTATACTCTCAAGTGAATATGACGTAAATGGGTGTATTTGTCTACGAGTTTAATGCCAGACTTGTTCGGCCTTTGACAAGAAATTGGAGACATGCATTACTCAGTGGCCAACATCACCAATTGGCCCTTGAACTACTCCTCTACCGCCTGTCCTATGGAGACAGAGTGACCTCCATATCTAGAGGTCCAAATGAATTTTGGAGAGGAACCTCTGAAGATGACGTGTCAGTAGATGGCAAGTTTCTATCTATTGTTTTCCTTTCTTCTTTTTGAATGGCTCAGTGGCTGGCTGTGAGTTTGCTCGTTGCAAATCAGTCGTCTGTGAAGTCTCAGGCTGAATGTCCGTCTGAGACCCAGACGTCGACGGAATTACTAGGGCAGTAGGTTGTTCGGATGAAAAGACGGGTTTTTCTGACTTAACCCATGTCGAGTCAGTCCGACACGATACAGACGATTGAGTAGTCAATGGAGGTGTTGTCTGAGCATTACTCAGAGATCAACATTACTAGATTGACGCGTGAGTCACCGCCTTTTGGCATAGGACTCTAGGCAAATTTAATGTATCAATGGTTTGTACATTAGAATCAGTAATGGCCAAAACCCAATTATTGGCTAAATGTGCAAAAAATAGTCACCATGCACATGGCTTGGCGTGACCAGTGGATTGCTAGAACCGGGCCCATTCTACCAGTCGTATTGAGCTAGTAAGGGTCGAAGTGGTGTGTTAGTTAAGAGAAAAACACTGTTCCTGGCTCCTATTGCTCTCAACCACCAGAATCCCGTCCTACACCGACACAGGGGTACAACCCACGGCAAACAGGTTGCCTAATATTTGGTCGCCTCTCATGAACAACAATGGGGTGCTGTGGACACATTCTACCCCGGGTCCACAGGGAGGAAGAACTATTAGCATTACACAGCAGACCCACGAGGACGTTGCTCTTCACGAGTGCCGTTTCTGGGATTAATGAAAAATGTGTTGATATTTGCTCTTTGCAGGTCATAAAACGAGTGTATCGATGTAAGTGAACAAGGCACACAGCTTTGCTTCTATATAACACTATGGCCGTATGTCCTTCAACACATTTATATATACTACTCAAAACAAGTTAAGGGTCATGCGATGTCATCATGTAATGTTATTGATGAGGCTGGTTGCATTATGTAAAAATACAATTTTACATTCCGTGTATGGCAGTTTATTCAAAACCATTACAGAACCTGGATAAAGGCTGCAGATAACCGTGGTGCTAATAGTCATCACTGTGCTTGTGGATGTTTCATTATAAACAACATGTGAACGTGTTCTTCGTGGGATTAGTGCTGTGCATGCTTATTTTCCCTATAAAACTTGTAATTGTCGCATTGTTATTGTCACTTGAAATTCAACAATAGCAAGACGTCAACTGAGCATGACAGACAGAGGAAGAGCTCTTGCTTGGCTTCAAGATGGCGAACCTCATCGCAGTGTGGCTCAGAGACTAAGTGTGAGTCAGAGTGTCATTGGAAGGTTATGGCACCGGTTTCGTGTCACTGGAACGCTGACTAATCGACCACGTTCTGGCAGGCCTCCATAAACAACTCCTAGAGAAGACCGATACCTGACAAATATGGCTCTCCCACAACGCAGAGTTGCTGCCAGACAATCCCGTGACTTACTGAGAACTGCCACAAGTACCCTGGTATCTGATCAGACTGACAGGAACGGACAGACGAGGAACAATCTTCGGGCACGGCGACCAGCAGTACGACCACCGCTCCTTCAGCGACACACGACGGCAAGACATGACTGGTGTAGACGCCATGTTCGTTGGCAACGTGCTCAGTGGGCATCAGTTCTTTTCTCCGACGAGTCTAGGTTTACTGTACAGTTCAATGATGGTAGAACTCGTGTGGATTGGCGTCCAGGAGGGAGGTTTGCTGACGTTAACGTCAACCAACGTTTGCCATTTCGAGGCCGGGTGTGTGTGTGTGTGTGTGTGTGTGTGTGTGTGTGTGTGTGTGTGTGTGTGTGTGTGTGTGTGTGTGTGTGTGTGTGTGTGTGTGTGTGTGTGTGTGTGTGTGTGTGTGTGTGTGTGTGTGTGTGTGTGTGTGTGTGTCATGGTTTGGGGTGCGTTTCCCTTTCATCAAAGGACACCTCTCTATGTCATTAATGGTACCCTGACCGGAAATCGCTATCTACGGGAGATTATCAGACCCCTTGTTTTGCAATGTTTACAACGTATCGGCATTGGATCCATATTCGAAGGTGGCAAGGCCCGACCACACCGTGCCCGTGTTGTGACGGACTTCCGTAGACAGAACAATGTTCAGCACATGGAATGCCTGGCATATTCAGCAGATTTAGCCCCTCTGGCACATGCTTGGGACGAGTGAACAGTATGAGACAGAGGTGTACTGCTTGTCTTACTGCTCGAGGTGGTTACATCCGTTATTAGTCCAATGTTGGCGTTTGAATTTTGACTTCTGACAGTAGGTCACTTTGACCTTATTGATCAGCAATCATTGACATTCCTGCTGTTTCTGTCACCCGTTATGGTTGTCATAAAATGTTGGCTCGAGTTGTTATATGATCGCTACATTTCACTGTTATTTATATTTGTAGTTATGGCCATTAAAAGTTTTGACCCTTAACTTGTTTTGAGTAGTATGTGTATGTGTGTGTGTGTGTGTGTGTGTTTTTTGTTGTTGTTGTGTGTGCGTGCGTGTGTGTGTGTGTGTGTGCGTGCGTGCGTGTGCGTGCGTGCGTGCAGATATACTGCTGTATAGGAATAGGGTGTTTGCTTGGCATATGTCATTATATCACAATTGTGTAGATCGATGATAATGCTGTTGATCACTGGATTGTCTGGTCCAGACTCGATGAGTTACAGATCGCCTTCATATTGCCAACAACATACATGTCAGCTGGGGAGATGCTGAGTGGCTGAATGTGTCGTTTTGTAATCTTGTAATTCCTTATCTCCAGTAAATGGGTGGTTTTGATATTGCTAACATGACGTCGAGTACACGATATACTTACTACCAGTACTGGAGCTACGTCGTGAGTCGTCACCATCAGTTGATACAGCGCAGTTGTAGTCCACCATAGTCATCACACACAGGTTGTGTATACACTGCACGTGTGTGAGCTTTATCACGCTGAAACTGACATTCATAAACCATACATGCTGTCTACGTACATGGAGTTTACTGTACCAAGTGTACTTGGGGACCGTTCAAAATTTATGGTTAGTGGGGTTGATGATGATTTCTATGGAGAAGCATGTACAATGTGAATGCCCCCACCCACCCCTAAAATGCATGTACAAAGTAAGTTGTAAGTGACCCGCCCTGCATGTCATGTACAAAATTGCTGAGTTAGATTGCAATTCATCTGTCCGCTTTTGAGCCAAACGGACTATAGTGCCGAAGCCACTGCTTAATAAACAGGTGTTCATGTTAGAAATCGGGTTTAGTTGCAACAGTGCATCATGCAATAGCCACAAATCCTGCGTAAACTGTGACGGAACTGAGTGAGTGAGTTAAAATTTAACGTCACCTCGGCAATATTTCAGCCATATAGTGACGAGAAAGGTTTTACATACATAATACTATAAGTTATAATATATAATACAGTGTATTATAGCACTTATAGTATTATTAAAAGATTATAGCGTTCTGCAAATGTATGTTTTACATCTCAAACTGCACTCTAGGCCTCCTGGCCCCGAAATACAATAAACTTCTGTTATTCTGTTATAATAGAAGTTGTTAAATAATCTGTCATAGAAGGACTGTAAAATAACTAGAGTATCACAGATGTTGTCTAAATGTGATTGTAAAACTATTTTATTTACGAGTGAGTGAGTTATTTTTTACGCCCCACTCAGCAATATTCCAGCTATATGGCGGCGGACCAGACAATCCAGTGATCAACAGTATGAGCATCGATCTACACAATTGGGATACAACATGCGTCAACCAAGTCAGTGATCCCGTTAGTCGCCTTAGGACAAACATGAGACGAGATACTGAAGACCATTGCAACCTGGATCTTCACGATATACGTATTCCAATTTTAGACTCTGCTATATATAAATATAAAAAGTAATGGGAAGATGAACTTGAACAGATATAAGTGAAAAAGAATGGAATTCCTATCAAAAGATTATATTTCGAGCTCACATAAATTCGGACTTTAGATGGCTCCAATATTCTTTAGTGCATAGAATCTTACCAACAAACCTACTTTTGTTTAAGATGGTATATTTAGAAAGTAAGTTATGCTCATATTGTAAAAATGCACCAAAAAGCGGAATTCATCTCTTTTACGACTGTCCAAAATCTAGAAACATATGGAACTAATTTTCCAATTTGATAAAACCAAAAACAGATATCTCATTGAATATCTATAAGATGAAAATCATATTTGGATTCTCTGAAAAAAGGAACGATGTCCTTAATCTCCTGATAATAGTTTTCACATTTACCCTTTTAAAAATACGAACATATTCTTGTACACCAAGTTTCGATATGATCAGAAAGGAAATAAGTAAAATCTACAATATTGAGAGAACACATGCCATCTCTTCTTGTAACTTTACCAAATTTGTTGGATTCTGGTCTGATTGCCATCAACTGTTTGATTGATACTAATGTACAACTGATCCTTTTTTCTACAATGTCATTTGTTATGATATGCTCGTCAGTGTGAGATACCGCCAAACGCTGTATACAAACGCACGATTTATATTTGGTTGTGATTTGATGTCATGTTTTTGTACCTAAAAAAGATGAACCAGACAATCCAGTGATCAACAGTATGAGCATCGATCTACGCAATTGGGATACGACATGCGTCAACCAAGTCAGCGATCCCGTTAGTCGCCTTAGGACAAACATGAGATACTGAAGACCATTGCAACCTGGATCTTCACGGGTCAGAAATTGGTCTTCACACTTTGTACTCATGTGGGGAATTGCGTGACGGGCGAACGCATAATCCACTAGGATACCCCCACTAGGATAAAACTGTGAACTCAGTCTCTTACAAGTATCTGCTGACGTGAGTAAGTTATAGGTGAGTGAGTGAGTGAGTTAAGATTTAAAGTCACATCGGCAATATTTCAGCCATATCGTGACTAAAACTAGTTCTAAATTTATAATACATACATATAATATATACAACCCTGTCAACGAAGGGCAGTAAAACCACTAGATTATCACAGATTGAGTTAAAACTAGCTAGCATATATCTTTAAAAGTAGAAAATTATTTCCGGACAATACAATGTAAAATTGGGCTATAGATCGCCAACAACTGAAGGTAGATCACCATACTAGAGACTTCGGGACTTCATGTGCCTTTGCTACCTGCATGGACCCTAGTTGGATTTACACGATCCCTTCTGCCGCTGGCGATTGTAGGACAAGTTTAGCTGAAAGTTAAGGGAACAAATATACTACGTTTAAAAATCAGGTAAGCAAACATTTAACTTTGAAAGTTTTGGGACTTACGTACCCTCTCAGGAGGACAAGAATTTTACGCTACTTCAACCCCCTTTGAGGGTACAGCCACTAACAATCTCAGTTACTAATCTAAACTACCAATAATAAAATATGTATCTATTTACAAATCAGTTAACAAGTCTAATTTTTTTTAAATGCAATAATTAAATGAGAACTTATATTACTAAAAAGATCCTTCATAGTTTGTGATTTGAAATAGATATCCCTTGTGATGGAATATTCAACACAGTCAAGCAGGACATGCTGGACATATCTTGTATGGCCAATGCGACATCGTCGCATGATGACCTCTTCAAATCTGGATTGACAAACCCAAGTAGGTGTAACTAATATTGGGTTTTATTTCATGTAATTTATTAATACCCACCTGGGTGTCCCACTTCTTCTGTATCAGATCCCAGATGTAAGTTCTAATGCTTTTAGCAATATTCCAGCAACATCACGGCGGGCCATCTGTAAAAAGGATTTATATGTATTATATTTATTTCTCATTTGACTAAATTCTTGTTTATACTGTAAATCATTAGTTTCGGATTTTTTAAATGTGGTTAATGTTAAGTCAACGTCTGGCCTCACCAATTGCCAAGGAAGAGAAGAAAGAAGACGAGAAGGAGATATATGCTCCCGCTCAATTCCGGCAGCAGCAATGAGTGGTTTAATTCTGTGTCGAAGAGGCTGAACAAGAGAAGACTTTCTGTTATACAAATCCTCATAAAGAGGATTGAAGACACAGTTAAATGCAGGGTTAGATTCGTTAGAATATAGTTTGGTAATATATTGTAAAGATAATTTTACACGGCGTTGGGAACGAGAAGGCTCATCTGCCTCGACATAGAGACTATCAACTGAAGAAGTTCTAAATGATCCAAGACAAAGTCTTAGACCTTGGTGGTGAACAGAATCAAGTAGTTTAAGGTTGCTTTTGCAGGCTCCGCCATATACGATCGAGCCATAATCAAGTTTAGATCGCACCAATGATCTGTATAAGTGAAGGAGGGTAGTTTGATCCCCTCCCCACTTTGAACCTTTAACAAATCGAGTGCCTTCAGGCATTTAGCTTTAAGGGATTTAATATGTGGCAGGAATGTTAAATGGGAATCGAAAATTAGGCCCAAGAATATCGGTCTGTAATTAGACGGATCTGTATGATCCCTGCCAGGTTTTGGTATTGGGACTACAATGGCATTACGCTACGAAGGAGGAAATTCTCCAGACGCCCAAATGTGGTCAAATATATCTGAAAATGTCATCAGACATGGTTCAGGCAAGTGTTTCAGTAGCTGGTAATGTATATTATCATCACCCGCTGCAGTGTCATAAGCTTGCTCAATAGCAGTATGTAGCTCATGTAATGAAAACACTTCGTTATAATCTTCACCGTTATTTGATTCGAAATTAGGTTTTGTCTTTTCCTGTTGTTTCTGATATCTCTGAAAGTCAGGGACATAATTTGCCGATGATGAATTTTTGGCAAGAGTTTCGCCAATTTTATTTGCAATTTTAGACTTGCCAGTAATTAAAAGATGGTGAACAGCAGATTTTGAACCTTTGCCTTTAATTCTTTGAACCATGTTCCATACCTTAGACATTGGCGCGCGTGAATTAAGTTTTGAGACATAATTTCTCCAAGATTGTCGTTTATTTTGTTTAAAGGTACGACGCGCCTTTGCATTGAGTATTTTAAATTTATTTAAGTTATGGACAGTTGGATGATGGCGGAAATAACGCTCTGCCTTTTTCCTCGCTTTTCTGGCTTGTCTACAATCTGTATTAAACCATGGCTTTCGTACACGTGGAGTCGTAGAGGACTTTGGTATACACTCATCAGCTATTTGCTTTAAAACGTCAGCAAAAGTTTGAATGGGATCAGTTATATCACTGAAACATTCAGGTCGCAGTTTCAATTTACAAATAGTTTGATATGAAGTCCAGTTAGCCTTCGAAAAGTTCCATCTTGTATACGAAGGAGAATCAGATGGAGTTATTTCTGAAAACATAGTTGGGAAGTGGTCACTTCCACAAAGGTCATTAACAGACCAATCAAATTCATTCAGGAGGTTAGAATCTGCAAGAGACAAATCCAGAGAAGAATAAGTGCCAGTTGTAGGATGCAGATACGTGCTTGAATCATCATTAAATATGCACAGGTCATTATTAGAAATGAAATATTCCAGTATTTTGCCTTTAGTATTAGTGTTAGTACTGCCCCAGAGTCGGTTGTGACCGTTTAGGTCACCCATAATAACACATGGCTTTGGGAGTTGATCATAGAGTGATTGAAGATCAGTCTACTGAAGGTTCGATGAAGGTGGAATATACAGAGAGCATAACGTAAATGCTACACCCAGAGTAAGTCGCACTGCAACAGCTTGGATATTAGTGTTCAGTGTAACAGGGCTGTCAATAACATCCTGTCGTATAAGGATAGTAGAACCTCCAGTAGCTCTATCACCTGGAAGGGACAACTAATGATACGTTTCAAACTGACGTAAGTTAAAATTATTTCTGTTTCAGATACGTCTCTTGCAGACAGAACGCTGAAGGGGTTAAATCCTGGATTAATAGTTGTATTTCATTAAACTTTGTCCGGAGTCCTCTACAGTTGCACTGCACGATATTGTTAGATAGACCTATCTTTTAGGCGGATTAATTGGGGATCTACCCCGCACCGTTTTCAAGGGGGACAAGCTATGTGCCCTAGAATGGACGTTTTCGGACACGTCCATGTCCTCAAGTGATCCGTATTTGTTAAATAATTTGATTTTATCATCTGACCCTTTTGGGGCCCTGTCACGTTGTTTCTTCAAAGAATCTGGCTTCGGTTTCCCTTTGATTTTAACGATTTGTTGAACGTTTGACGTTGAGTGAGACTTTTGAGTTGACTGAGAAGATGTGTCACGGTCATAAGATGGTTCAGATTGGAGTTGGGGCGTACCAGGAAGTGGTTCTGCAGTTTGTGTAAAAATTCAGGTGACAAAATCTTAGGAGTAGACATAGTAGGTGACAAAATGTGATTGAACTGAGCGGTGACGTCATTCAGATACTACATACATGGAGACAACACTGCTTAATATGTGTTAAAACACCAAATTCTTTCTTAAAACACTTGTGGTAAATTAATACCGAGCGATTAAAAGTTGCCAAAAAGTCGTCTGCTTCACTCTCGCCCGCCAACGAAGAGGTTACGTAACTCTGTCGCCAGAGCACTGCAGCAAACCGGAAGTGACGTTATGTGAGGAAGGATTTTCGGTTAGTTGTATATAAAGTGTATGACAAGCTCGTCATTTTGCTGCTTTCCCGACGTCAACGAAGACAGGCCGAATCGTTGCGTTGCCATCAGTTGCTCCCAGGGGTCGGGTGATGGTGTCACCATGCACAGATTTCCACCGGACCCCGCAGTTCGTGCTGAATGGGTTATATTTGTGAGTGCGAAGCGAGCGTTGTGGAAGCCTGGAACGATATCTTACTTGTGTTCAGATCACTTCACGGATGTTACAAAAATCAAAGTTAAACTAGTCAAACTAGTTGTAGTAAAATATGTATATGATTAATGACCAAAAGGATTTTGCATGACACAACTTGTAACACAACGATTTCTTCCACGGAAGCGAGGTTGTGGTCGAAGTCACAATAATATTGTAAGTAGTATTATATTGACACCCACCTCGTTTCCAAGAGAGAAATTGTTATGTTATAAGCTATGTCATGCAAAATCCTATTGGTCATCAATCAGATACATATTTTACTACCAGTAGAAAGTAGTTCTGATTTTGTAACTCGGTAAAAACAAACCTAAATAGCATTTATTCTCAGACTGGCTGATGTTCGCGACACGGCGCTGCCATTTTTGAAAATCGTGACGTCACGGGCTAAAGTCTGTTTGAGAATCAATGATATAATGGTTTGTTTTCATCAAGTTAAAAAATCAAATCTACTCTCTATTCGTAGTTAAATACATATTTGAATCATGACCAAAACGGATTGTGCATGACACAACTTGTAACATAATGATTTCTTTCACGGAAGTGAGGTGGGGGGTGGAAGTGACAATATCCATCAATATCCACATAAAGGAACGATATGCCATTCATCGGCAGCTGACACAGAATCCTGTTTCATGTCATGTATCTTTTAACAGTCTAATATACGAAAGTGATCTATCGTTTCAGTATTTTCACATTGGTGTATAGTCCATTGGTCACCCATTGGTCACCCAAGATAGCACACCTGGCAACTAATTGCATGATGTCCGCCATTCTTTAAAAAGTTAATTTAGTTAGCCAATAATGAGCAATCAATCAATGTATTGGCGGTTAATCCTTTGAAAGTAGGACGTTGTTTTTTACACAGACACTTTACGACAGGGTGTATTCAGTATAGATTAGTAAATCCACATACATAAACACTACAAATCCGCTTTGCAAGATAAAAGCAATTAATCAATCAGCATGTTATCGGTTAATCCTTTGATCGATGTTTGTTTTTTGTAACTCAGCTGATAAATCGTCTTGCTGCACTTCAATGCACATATTACATAAGATGTAATCCACTTGCCACATCAGACCTTATGTCATCATTTACTCCAGACAAAATGGGAATCTTTGTCGGGTAATCTGAGTGGTGTTGCCACTAAGTCTATCTGTTATAAATTCATTAACTGACCATTAAGTGAATGATGACAAATATCATGTGTAGGTTTACCACCAAACAAGGGTTAGCAAGAGAGTAGTAATCGCTGTATCGCATGCAAGTTTGATTACCTGAAAACAAATATGGGCCGACACTGTTTTGAGAATACGAACTGAACTGTATTAATGCATATAAGCATTTGTTGTGTACTTAGTTAAAAATTGTTATTACCTATTTACCCAAGTAAGATTATTCTAACAATGGCAAAGTTGGGTGTTTAGTTTACGGATTCAAATACATCAAATGTGTGTTTTTAATATCAAAGCAGGAAATAGACATCATATCTTTACATTACATGATTAAATATCGAGGTGAAAACATAGAAATAGGATCAAATTGGATCAATCATTATACCATCCAAGCATCAGAAAATCTGAAAAATCATACACTGTTGGGATACTTTATTACAATCAGACAACAAGTACGGCGGATATTTTCAAATAATGGCATCTGATGGGCATCCACCCTTCCTAATGTCCCACTGCGATTTTGACAGAATCGTCAATGAAAATAAGTAACTCGGAAGCTAGGCAAAGCAGGTGACAAGATAAAAAGATAGTAAATTGTGAAAACATAAAGCTTTTATTTTTCACAACAATTGTCACGATTTAGACAAACCTGTAAACCAAATAATCTACCCTCGGAAATGTACATGAATTCTACATCGCCCCTCATATGCATACCTCACATTACGTCACGGAAGGTTCTCAAAAAGGTCGATTTAAGTTAATTAAAGTTCGAAATGAGTAGTTTTAATGACGGGGTTTCATTTATAATGATGTCAATAAATGATTTATGTATTTGTACTCCCTAGTGTATATGTGATAATGTGGAAGCTACATAACTACTTTGTCGACGTCACCTCCAGATTCAAGGTGGTAGTTTTGGTGAGTAAGCGTGCTATACAAACCCGAAGTGTGCTTCTCACTATATATTAACTTTCCCGGAATAACCGCATTTGAGGTTTTTCTTTGCTCTCAGGTTTTATTTTCTGTAAGTAAGACCTCTTCCCAGGTTTTACGCTTTATAAGTAAGACCTCTTCCCAGGTTTTACTTTTTCCTAACTCTATATGAACATCAACATTCAAATGATATATGAATTAGTGGTGTTCCGATTAATTGAAATAATCGAAGATTGGTCGCAGTCACCAAACGACCAAGCAATCGATCACATTTTCTCATAATCGAATATAAACGATTTTGGAACTACTGTTTAAGTCTTTGAAATACTTGACAATGGAACATATCTTAGAAGTTGTCAGGGCCTGAAAACATGTTTATTTCTCAGAAAACTGACTTCACTAACTGAAAAGTCCTGACTGAATATTTCTCTAAGACTCCAGGAAGTTTTTGTTCATGATACATTAGTCATCACTTTAATGTAGCACGTTGCAACATGTTATACTTTTCTGCAGTAACAAGCTGGATAGGAAAATCTGAAAAATGACGCTAACCAATTTGTTTTTCGATGATTGTTCGTTGGTAATGAAGCAATCATCAATTGTGAGATTTCAACCAATTCCAAACACTAATATGAATGTTTGAAATCAATTCAATCAATGTTCAAGATCAATTTCAAAGTGCAAATGTTTTCCTAAGCAGGTACTATCAGATCAATAAGCGGACACTCTGCCTCACGGCCACCGAGCCGACGAAGACGTCGGGCATGAATTATCTAGTTATAGTTACTGTCATTAAATTGATTTTACTTGCGCTTCAGTTATTGTTATGTAGCTTCATTAAATGATCATCTACATTATAATTATCCATCTTTCACGGTTTATATGTTAGGGAAAACACTTCCCCTCGGTTTTGGTAGAGAATGTAAAACCTCGGGATTTCCCTCCTCCCTCGCTTTTACATTCTCTACCAAAACCGAGGGGAAGTGTTTTCTCCTATGCATAACAGTGATTCTCATCTGAACACATCGACGACCAAACTTCTCAAATTAATACAGAAAGGTCTCTGTCATCTCCATATGGTGTTTGATTTTGACAGTGTCTATAGAAACAGCATGTTTTTTAAAGCATATGAAAATGGAGTTTGTTTGAAAATGCACCGTATTATTCAATCAACGTTCGTTAACCCTAAATGTGTCATAAAACCCACAAGGCTGTGATGTTTGTATCGCATGCATTCGGCTTTCGACAAACAAGAAGCAAACTGCTGTGGTAGCGTTATCATGAGCTGCTAAATCACGTTCTCCAAAAAGGAATTCGATGAAATTTGAACCAATGTGGGACATTTTGGAACAATTTATTTTTGTCTCAGAAATGCTCAAATTTAAGGCACCAAAAAGGATACCGTGGATACTCTTACTTTCTGTAGACCACCCTTCAGACGTTGAAGTCGTTTAACTGCCACTTAGGTCGAGATATCACACGTGCAGTTCCAATTTCTATATAAACGGACATTCCCTTTTTTTACAGTTTTGGCAACAATGATGTCAGCGTAGGTGGACAAATACATGATTTACAAACGGACATTTCACAACCAATGCGATATTTGTATCAAAATAGCATGTCAATAAGTGTGTGTGTGTGTGTGTGAAGTAGAACCGTTTAGAATTGACCTTTGTTGGTTTGTCAAAAACATTTGACCGTGTCTATAGAAACAGCATGTTATTTAAAGCATATGAAAATGAAGTTTGTTTGAAAATACATCATATTATTCAATCAACGTTCGTTAACCCTAAATGTGTCCTAAAACCCACATAATCATTGTCAAGTTATGTAGGTATGGTATATGGTATACACCAAGGTGAAGTACTGTGAACTTAAGGTACAGGCAGCGCCTCCAAAAACTTCTTTTACCAAATAAATGTTAAAATAGAAATGGTTGTGTGAGTGTAAAGAATAGATGACATCACAAGCACAGACTGCGTGTCTTGGAGGTGTGTCAATGGGAGGGAGTATGAAAATGATGTTCACACATTATTATGGCCAATGACAGCTGTGCAATAAACAGTATAATACACACACATAGTAAGGGCTGGGGGTGTCATGGTAAATCAGGGAACATGTCTACAAACACATCATACATACATCTCCATGACAAAAACGTAATATAGTTTCATCACGTGACTATTTGGCAGCTATAAATTTGGAAGAATACATTCTAACGAATATTGCAAGCGATACCACTGCAACGTATCAACAACATTTGCCTTACAAATGGCTCGCCAATTCACTCTCAGTTTGACAGAAAACTCGGAAAAAGAAGAGGACACATTCAAACTGACTGTTTTGGGGCATAAAGGTGTAGGAAAATCAACCTTCAATTGCCGTCTCATGAAGCACTGGATAGAATTAAGCAGGCAAGAAAAGAAAAAATGGAAAAGAAGTAAAGGTTGTGGTGATTTGGGAATCAAAGGACGAAGCCTGACGGTGGATACTGTGGACATCACAGTCAAGGCGAGGTTCCCCTTCATGCAGAAGCTCCCTTCCTGTGACGTCTATGTGTTGGTCTATTCGTTGGTGTGTGATGGATCCTTCGAAGCTGTGGTAGCAGCCAGAGACCAGATCATCCAGCAAGAGGGGCCATTAGTCCCAATTGTGTTTGTGGCCAACAAGACAGACATTGCTGACTCTGTAGACAAGACAGAAAGAGTGTACCGAGATCTGAACATCAGCTGCGAGTGGGAAAATGGACATGTGGAGATCTCAGCGGAGAGAGATACCAGTGTCCTGCCAGTGCTTGAACAGATCATGAAGAGACATCAGAAATATGTTTCTCCTGGTGAAAAAAAGAGACGCTCAAAGTTTTCAAAAGCCTTGCGATCAATCAGAAACCGCTTCTCAACTCACTGAAAACGGCGTTTAAATTTGTTCTGTTGATGAAGGTTTAATTACAAAGCAAGGAATTGGCGTAATGATCCACTTGAGACATAGCCTTGTTTTTCAACAATACGTGTAACTGATTACATTATGTTTTAACACAAATAAATTATATTAAGATGTTATTTAGTTATTTTGATTTGGTTAATAAGGGTACCTTGTACCATGAGTCTGGCCACACTTGGGATGCTTTGTTTATTACTGAATCACGGTTGAGAGAAAAGGGAGATGACTCGCTAATTGCTGAAATGACTCCTAGCGGATACAAGTTGCTACATGTTCCTCAGAGGCATACTACTGGAGGTGGAGTGGCAGTTATTCACAGGACATCACTGAAGATAAGAATTATTGATACTTCAATCTCTGTGTATGATTCCTTTGAACTAATGGAAGTGTTTGATATCATATTGCAGAGTCACTCTTAGGGCAGCTTGTCTCTACATACCACGTGGGTTTATTATCGGTTCAATATCTGGGGTTATTCATTTTTGAGAACGACCTCTCAAGGGGTTGGTTATCGGATAACCAACCTTCTCCAGAGGTTGGTTATCATATAACCCCCTAGGGCGGTTATCTGACCAAATCTCGGGGCGATACCGGGAACAAGCACAGGACCAAAAACCGGATAGTAAACCATTGAAATAAACGTAAATAGAGTAGGAAATACATGCCATGACCGGATTTACGTATGTTTTCAGATATTTCCTAACTTCGGGCATATATTTCATATGAATCTATACCTTTGAAACATATGCTCATCCTTCATTTTCGTATGCACAAGTACCTCGTTCATGTATGCCATGACCGGATTGTCAGGTATTTCCAAACATGAATTGCAAAACAGATACCCCAGTAAATACATGATCATACAGTATTTCCGATGCATTCCTTTGAATGTAACGGGGTGCTGGTGGGGAAACACATGTGTAATTTTTACACACATTAGATATTTATGTATGAACGGTTCATACACCTTCATGTTACCTGTGCTCAAGCAAGATGATCATTTGTTTCCATCATGTGAATTACTTGGTTCATGTAATTTCATTTTCACACATTTTAGTACGTTTGAAATCAACCTTCACGTGACCTCATTATTCTTATCATCAAAAGAGCCTGACTAAGAAAGCAGTATTACGCAAGCTAACATGGCTTATTACGCTGTACTCGCTCTTGCTACCAGAATCAGTTACGCTTTGTCTGCGGTGTTGGAAAAATCTTGTGAGTGGTGAACAAAAGGGCGATGAGCTGCCCCTTTGTCCTTGCAAGTGTCCCTAGCTGTCCCAACAGAATAACACTTTATACCTCTTGTAGTCTGTCTCACAGTCCCTGAACCACATTATTTTCACCGCTGCCAAGCTCTCTCTGTAGTGCTAAAGCTCTAAATAAAGCAAGTCTAGATTTCCTCAGGTTCTGAATCTCTGGTCTCCCTAGGGCTCCTTTTCAATTTAAATGGGCTTATTTGTTACTATCAAAATTATATATATTCAGAGACTAAGCATTAGTCTATGTCTCTTGGAGCACGGCCAAATACGCTACACGAACCAACTCGTAATTTCTTAAGTCTCTTCAACTCGCGCATCAGTACTGTAATATAGTTTTTGGCAGTACATAATTGGAATATTATTGCACTGCATGTGACCTTTCTTAATAGTCTCACAGTGCCTGAACCATGGTATTTCTCCTTCCGCTTAGCCTTTGCTGTAATAACGCCACACAAGAACTTAAAGTTGTCCACATTTCTTTCATTAACACAAACGTATACGATAACAAACAATGCCATATCAAATTATATATTATGTGAGACATGAAATGAAAAATAGTTGTTATCCTGAAGCGATTATGACCGGATAGCACAGGCGGGTGCGTTCTCTGGGTATACCATTGGCATGTTGGACCTCTGTGCCTTCTGTAAAATTCGTCTTGATTGTCCTGTGTAAATTTACGATCCATAAACCCAGATTCCGAAAGCAAATGTCACACAAGTAAATGTGATGTTGCATTGCTGTAATTTTCCCTGTCGGAGAAGTCCTCACAAGATATATATTCCGTTGTTTGGAGCAGGCCTATGACTATTACGCCCCAGTGTTGCTAAACATCTTGCAGACCTTTAACCTGACATAGACGCAGACCTCGCATGTTCAAGTTCAGCTCTGACAGGTGCCGAAAATATTGATTCCAACAAGAATGCAATATCTCGGTGGGTAATTGTTTTCCTAAGGTGAAGTGCTTTCTACAACATTGGAGACATTGGTATCGTTGTCCTCCTGATATACCCCCGAACGGAAGCTCTACCCATTTATGGTACAATGTGTATGTTACAGATTTGTAGGGAATAGTCTTAAGACTTTTCTACTTTGACCAGGATTCTTCGAACTTACAACAGTCCTTTGAGAAGATCAAGAGAGAAAGGAGTAGTGTGCGATGTATCTGGCGGACGTATATGGAGAAAGTTCGAAGAATGTTGCTGTATAAATACAATAATATTTATGTTTGAAAAGTACCCTCAATCTGATAGCCAGTGAGATTATTGTGAAAGATCGCAATATGTATCATCATAAACGGGCTCAGATAAAAGTACATGTCATTCATTCCCACATTATATCCCTTTATAGACTCGGGACATGGTTGTTACAGGTAGGGCAAACACTTTCTTCTACAGGTATCTGCCGGTTTCACGCTACATACATGTATTCAGATTATTGAGAAAAGTAGCTACGCATGTTCTCCTCCATCACACATATATTTGTATGGATATCCAGTGATTAGGGATATGGCTGCAGCAACTTATTGAAATTTGCGACATACACTATCATCTGCATAAGTACTGCCATACCCAGCATCGTATTTATTTTTCTCTTACATAAGGTGAAATATCACAGGGTTGTCATGGTAACGATAATTTGGCATACTATTTATTGTCATATTCTTTTATCTGCGATTAGAATTTAAATCAGTTTTGGCGTGAGCATGTTTAGAGAAAAGAAGCTGTAAAACGAACATTAATGTGATAGAACCTATAGACTTTTGTCAAAGCGCGTTTCAAGCCACCTACATAAAAAAACCTTCATTATAAATATTTGCTAATCCAGGGCACGATTCCAACCATATCATGAGCATGTGTTTGTGAATCATAATCAAATAGTGATGTTACAAGGCGACCATGCTGCGAATTGCAATACGGGCCCTTAAACCACTGATGCTCCGTGAGCTGGAGACACATGTCATGTGATTGAGCGGGACGGGTTGAAGACAAAAGACAAAATGGATACTCGTGCTGTTATGCTTTTGAATTATTAAGTATTCGTTCTTGTCACGGGATACAAGTATACTTTCCAATTTCAACCAAATGTACATTCGAAAGATATCAAAATCTAGGATAAGCTATTTGAATCATATTTCCAATTAAAAGACCCAAACAATGGTCTGTTGTCCAAATAGTTTGTTTTCCATATCTAGTCCCAATCTGTATCCAGAGACCATACATTAGTCTGTTATATGGTCTCTGTTTAATCATAATCAAAGAACGATATTATTTCCCCTTCCGCCCAGCCCTTACTGTAATGCTTACGCCCTAAATGAAGCATATCTACATATTCCCAGGTTCAGCGTCTGTTAAAACTCACTGCAGGGTTCGGGTTAGTCTGCCATACAGACCCTGAAGCAAATATATCCAAGAAAGCCCACGCAAGTCTAGAAAATGTGGCAAGTCTAGATTTCCTCAGCTTCAGGGTCTGTACCAATCTGCTGAATTCACAAGCCAGAATATGGCTTGTAATTATCTGTTGATCTCTAGCTGTCACTAGTGTTTAATATTAACTCATGGGGAGCCTCCCCCACCACTCCCCAAGACCCCACACTGAGCCAAGACCTCCTGCTTCTGCCTGTCCTCTCACTCCAGACAAACAACATGTGTGATTACGCTGGCAGTAGGACCAGAAGGCGGTGGGGGCAGTAAATATTCCTGTCACACACAATTAAAGCAGTAATGGGTGATAAGAACCTTTGTACATGTTGTGAAATTCCAAGAAATTATCCTCTGCAGATTTGTTTAGTCTCTGAAAATGAAGAAGTCTCAGGGCTCCTTTCCATTAATTTTTTTTTTTTTACTATGAATTTTTTTCCAGTAAAATATGTTCATTTCAGAGACTAGTTGTTTGTCTAGGTTCGGGTTACAGCCAAAGGTGATGTTATGCTGTTTGAAAATATGGCGTTTTTGTAGTGCTTTGGTTGCACTTAATGATAAGTGATTGTTAAATGTACATATGATGTTTTTGAAGGATAATCTCAGTTGACTCAGTGACTTTGCACATGTTTTCCCCCACTCTTTCCACACCCATCCTTCAGTTTTTATGTTTGTGAAATGATCTCCACACTGATAATTTAAAACAGGTACATAAAATAATAACGGCTTGCAGTCTTTACCCAATATAGTTTTCCATTTATTTAGCAATTTTCAGTTTCTATTATTTTCTGGAAATTTTGTACGCAGGTACATTCATGGTAACTATGGTTACACTGAATTCCAATTTCTTGTTTCATCAGAAATTGGTATTTACAAGTTAATATTAATTTTATACTTGAACAACATCGTATTTCTATATTTTATGGCGAGGTGTAGGCAGCATGACCTTAACTAAGACGTCACAGACTGCCCCTGTTTCATGAGGTCGTAAAATGATTTACAATTCATCTGGCTCACTGGTTACACCTGTTATGTGTTTTTCGTGCTTATTCGGTGTAGTTTTGTAATGCACAATGTAATTGATATAATATCAAGGGCGTACCAGACCGCCAAACTTTTCTAGCGGCAGGGCCTCGTTTTGAGATTTTCACGATTTCCAGATTTCCGTTTGTCAGAGCACGCTGTACGACAGAGCACGCTGCACGACGTGTTTTCAAGGATTAGAAGGAGCGTAGTGTAGCAATATACAAGTGCTTAGATGTATCAAATAATACTGATTATTATTTATGTATCCAGTTGAGTTAATTGGTCTCAAAATAACCCAGTCAGCAGGAAACGAGACTGTTGTGTAGTCAATGTTTTGACTTGCAGGACATGTGGAGATCCGAGTTAGAATTGGTCTTCAGTAACCCATGCTTGTAAAAGGCGACTAACGGGATCTGGTGGTTTAGCTCGCAGACTTGATTGACACATGTCATCGTATCCCAATTGTGAAGGTTGATGCTCGTGATGTTGATCACTGGATTATCTGGTCCACACTCGATTATTTACAAACCGCCGCCATATAGCTGGATATTGTTGAGTGCGGCGTTAAACAACAACCAACAAACAAATCTCTTGCGGCACCACAGGGCATGAGTGATCTGCAACGGAGCCCGTCTGTTGCACATGGGTCCTCAGACTGAGTATAGTCTGACAGCCCAGGCTCGTGCAATTTCTGCAACAGATTTTCCAGTAATACCCATGGCACGGTCATGTTTCTGATTTGTCGGTCGTATTTCGATTATTCTTCCAGGTTTGATTTGTTTTCCTATTGAGGTGAATCCCTGCTTGTTGTGTTTCACGCTTTAACAGGTTTCCGTGTCAGCCCTCGCAGAAGCATTTTAAAGCAGTTTTAAGCTTGTCAGATTATGTTTCACTGATTTTAAAAATTCAGTCGAGAGGCAGACGCCATGTTTACATGTCGTATAGTCGGTAGCGAGCTGATCGATCTTCAAAATAAAAAGATTTTTTGTACATTTAAGATGGCGGTAAGATAAATACGTTGTATGCAGACCGTACGTATTACGCTCGAAAGAAGCATACAACTTATATTATGCCCACGTTTTTCATGTCGGTCTCCAAAACCATGTTCAAAATGCAAACATGTCATTGTGTATGGCACAAGAAACATATTCTCAAGCATATTCACTACTAATGTTCTCCATGGCGGTGGGTAGGCTAGTGGGTTAATGCGTTCACTCGCGATAAAGACCCAGGTTCGATTCCATACAATTGGATTACTGATAGACGTGGTATAAAACTCAGCCACTCTCATGTTCCCTATGGCATTGGAGAGTGAAAACTCTCTTTTTCCTTTTTTTCCATCTTTATTTCCACAAAATACTGCATACATAATATGTTTCAAAACAATACACATTCACAAATATTCATTCATAGGATAGATACATATATTTGACTATATTTTGTATACCTTATACCCCTATTTCACTGGGCTTTGGCACGGAAGGACCTTCGCGGATGTGTGCAGAATGGAGTCTGCAGACGAGTTTAGGTATTGTTCCGCAGGAAAATTGGACAAAATGCATACATAATATATTTCAAAACAATACACATTTACAAATATCCTTTCATAGGATAGATACATATATTTGACTATATTTTGTATACGTTATACCCCTATTTCACTGGGCTTCGGTGCGGAAGGACCTTCACGGATGTGCGCAAAATGGAGTCTGCAGACGAGTTTTGGTATTTTCCCGCAGGATAATTGGACAAAATGCCACGGATAAATGGAAATTGATACTCCTTTCGAAATCCTTTCGGAACATTTACGGATTCTTTGGAACACATACAGCAAAACGACAGCAAAACCTAGGCGAAGCAGCAGAAAATACCACAGAGTAACTATGGGACACCTAGGAACGAGTACAGATTACAACGGAAAACATTCGGCACGGTCATGTTTCTGATTTGTAGGTCGCTTTTCGAGTAATCTTCCAGGTTTGATGTGTTTTCCTATTGAGGTGACTCCCTGCTTGTGTTTCACGCTTTAACATGTTTTCGTGTCAGCCCTCACAGGAGCGTGACAACTTGAAAAAATATTACCCACTGCCACAGTAACCGCCAAACTCTCTGTGGGGACTGACTGACTGACTGAGTTTGGTTTTACGCCACTTTTAGCAATATTCCAGCAATATCACGGCGGGGGACACCAGAAATGGGCTTCACACATAGTACCCATGTCGGGATTCGAACCCGGGTGCTCGGCGTGACGAGCCAACGCTTTAACCACTAGGCTACCCCACCGCCCTCTCTGTGGGGAAGGTGTATCACTAACAATCGTATGACGAAAGCAGTTTGATTAGCTGTTTTTGAGTTCACTATGTTCGCATTTATTTTACCGACTTTCACTGCTATATTTAAGGTATTTTATACATTGCATCGTTTGCACACTCACCTTAAACATAATTAAAGGTCACATGCAACCAAAAATCCAAACATAATTAAAACACAATTATCACTTATTCATGATATATAATATACATTGCTGGTTATGAAAAACATATAAACAAAATTATAAGCGTCCAATCGCAAATCAAAAGTGCAATATTGTGTACTTCGGTTTACTTCCCAAGAAACGAAGCAGCCGGGATACCGAACCCAGTCAGAGCGGGTGGGTGTGCACTCAAGTGTAACGACTGGTTCATTTGCAGATGCCCTCACGGGTCATTGTGTGTGTATATATAGAGATGTTGGGTTTTGTAAATACATGCTCATTTTTTGTGTATAACATTTTGCAATCAACAGACATCATAACATGTCATGTGTTCAAGTATCACAACTGCCTGTCTGTGTAATTACATAATGTGACAGAGACCGAACTCGGGCCATAAATCAATGCATTTTGTTTCTGGTGTATAGCCTGATTGGTGTTAAGTTCAAATTGCATGTGGTCAGTGATAGCAGCTGTGTATTGAATATTGTCATTAGCAGACAGGCAGGCAGACACACAGGTGTCAATGAAACAAGACATTGAGTTTAGTCTGTGACAACGACATATCTATATCACAGTGGGAAATTCTGTCAACGCTAAATAATGACATTGCTTTTAAGTATAGAACTGAGAAAGTGACTCGGTAAGAAGAACGTGTGGTGAAATAGACAAATGAAATTATATAAACTGTTAATTTACTGTCATAACATATAAAAAGCTTGCGCCTGTGAGATATCAACAAAACATTAGAAAAATAGCTCACACCAAAGCCTTCACCGAGTATTCACCGGACAACCCGCTTCCAAGCTGCGCGAACCTACTTCACTGCGCACGTGCTATAAGCGCAGCCCAGCTGTTGAAACCCGTTTTCCCCAGAAAAGTCTGGGGAAAATTAGTGAAACGTTTGAACTCCGATTTCGCGCGGGTTTTTTCATCGCGTTATTTTTCAACTTTATAAGTTGAATTTGCATTTTTGATGATTTGTTTCGGTAAGTCCATACCGAAAGGTATCAGAATCTGCAAAGTTGTGTTTTACGTTGCATGTGACCTTTAACCATTTTATAGCAGTTTTAAGCTTGTCAGATTATGTTTCACTGATTTTAAAAATCCAGTCGAGAGGCAGACACCATGTTTACATGTCATATAGTCGGTAGCAAGCTTATCGATCTTCAAAATCAAATGATTTTTTGTACATTTAAGATGGCGGTAAGATTAATACGTTGTATGCAGACCGTACGTATTACGCTCGAAAGAAGCATACAACTTATATTATGCCCACGTTTTTCATGTCGGTCTCCAAAACCATGTTCAAAATGCAAACATGTCATTGTGTATGGCACAAGAAACATATTCTCAAGCATATTCACTACTAATGTTCTCCATGGCGGTGGGTAGGCTAGTGGGTTAATGCGTTCACTCGCGTTGAAGACCCAGGTTCGATTCCATACAATTGGATTACTGATAGACGTGGTATAAAACTCAGCCACTCTCATGTTCCCTATGGCATTGGAGAGTGAAAACTCTCTTTTTCCTTTTTTTCCATCTTTATTTCCACAGAATACTGCATACATAATATGTTTCAAAACAATACACATTCACAAATATCCATTCATAGGATAGATACATATATTTGACTATATTTTGTATACCTTATACCCCTATTTCACTGGGCTTTGGCACGGAAGGACCTTCGCGGATGTGTGCAGAATGGAGTCTGCAGACGAGTTTAGGTATTGTTCCGCAGGAAAATTGGACAAAATGCATACATAATATATTTCAAAACAATACACATTTACAAATATCCTTTCATAGGATAGATACATATATTTGACTATATTTTGTATACGTTATACCCCTATTTCACTGGGCTTCGGTGCGGAAGGACCTTCACGGATGTGCGCAAAATGGAGTCTGCAGACGAGTTTTGGTATTTTCCCGCAGGATAATTGGACAAAATGCCACGGAAAAATGGAAATTGATACTCCTTTCGAAATACTTTCGGAACATTTACGGATTCTTTGGAACACATACAGCAAAACGACAGCAAAACCTAGGCGAAGCAGCAGAAAATACCACAGAGTAACTATGGGACACCTAGGAACGAGTACAGATTACAACGGAAAACATTCGGCACGGTCATGTTTCTGATTTGTAGGTCGCTTTTCGAGTAATCTTCCAGGTTTGATGTGTTTTCCTATTGAGGTGACTCCCTGCTTGTGTTTCACGCTTTAACATGTTTTCGTGTCAGCCCTCACAGGAGCGTGACAACTTGAAAAAATATTACCCACTGCCACAGTAACCGCCAAACTCTCTGTGGGGACTGACTGACTGACTGAGTTTGGTTTTACGCCACTTTTAGCAATATTCCAGCAATATCACGGCGGGGGACACCAGAAATGGGCTTCACACATAGTACCAATGTGGGGATTCGAACCCGGGTGCTCGGCGTGACGAGCCAACGCTTTAACCACTAGGCTACCCCACCGCCCTCTCTGTGGGGAAGGTGTATCACTAACAATCGTATGACGAAAGCAGTTTGATTAGCTGTTTTTGAGTTCACTATGTTCGCATTTATTTTACCGACTTTCACTGCTATATTTAAGGTATTTTATACATTGCATCGTTTGCACACTCACCTTAAACATAATTAAAGGTCACATGCAACCAAAAATCCAAACATAATTAAAACACAATTATCACTTATTCATGATATATAATATACATTGCTGGTTATGAAAAAACATATAAACAAAATTATAAGCGTCCAATCGCAAATCAAAAGTGCAATATTGTGTACTTCGGTTTACTTCCCAAGAAACGAAGCAGCCGGGATACCGAACCCAGTCAGAGCGGGTGGGTGTGCACTCAAGTGTAACGACTGGTTCATTTGCAGATGCCCTCACGGGTCAATGTGTGTGTATATATAGAGATGTTGGGTTTTGTAAATACATGCTCATTTTTTGTGTATAACATTTTGCAATCAACAGACATCATAACATGTCATGTGTTCAAGTATCACAACTGCCTGTCTGTGTAATTACATAATGTGACAGAGACCGAACTCGGGCCATAAATCAATGCATTTTGTTTCTGGTGTATAGCCTGATTGGTGTTAAGTTCAAATTGCATGTGGTCAGTGATAGCAGCTGTGTATTGAATATTGTCATTAGCAGACAGGCAGGCAGACACACAGGTGTCAATGAAACAAGACATTGAGTTTAGTCTGTGACAACGACATATCTATATCACAGTGGGAAATTCTGTCAACGCTAAATAATGACATTGCTTTTAAGTATAGAACTGAGAAAGTGACTCGGTAAGAAGAACGTGTGGTGAAATAGACAAATGAAATTATATAAACTGTTAATTTACTGTCATAACATATAAAAAGCTTGCGCCTGTGAGATATCAACAAAACATTAGAAAAATAGCTCACACCAAAGCCTTCACCGGTATTCACCGGACAACCCGCTTCCAAGCTGCGCAAACCTACTTCACTGCGCACGTGCTATAAAGCGCAGCCCAGCTGTTGAAACCCGTTTTCCCAGAAAGTCTGGGGAAAATTAGTGAAACGTTTGAACTCCGATTTCGCGCGGTTTTTCATCGCGTTATTTTTCAACTTTATAAGTTGAATTTGCATTTTTGATGATTTGTTTCGGTAAGTCCATACCGAAAGGTATCAGAATCTGCAAAGTTGTGTTTTACGTTGCATGTGACCTTTAACCATTTTATAGCAGTTTTAAGCTTGTCAGATTATGTTTCACTGATTTTAAAAATCCAGTCGAGAGGCAGACACCATGTTTACATGTCATATAGTCGGTAGCAAGCTTATCGATCTTCAAAATCAAATGATTTTTTGTACATTTAAGATGGCGGTAAGATAAATACGTTGTATGCAGACCGTACGTATTACGCTCGAAAGAAGCATACAACTTATATTATGCCCACGTTTTTCATGTCGGTCTCCAAAACCATGTTCAAAATGCAAACATGTCATTGTGTATGGCACAAGAAACATATTCTCAAGCATATTCACTACTAATGTTCTCCATGGCGGTGGGTAGGCTAGTGGGTTAATGCGTTCACTCGCGATAAAGACCCAGGTTCGATTCCATACAATTGGATTACTGATAGACGTGGTATAAAACTCAGCCACTCTCATGTTCCCTATGGCATTGGAGAGTGAAAACTCTCTTTTTTCTTTTTTTCCATCTTTATTTCCACAGAATACTGCATACATAATATGTTTCAAAACAATACACATTCACAAATATCCATTCATAGGATAGATACATATATTTGACTATATTTTGTATACCTTATACCCCTATTTCACTGGGCTTTGGCACGGAAGGACCTTCGCGGATGTGTGCAGAATGGAGTCTGCAGACGAGTTTAGGTATTGTTCCGCAGGAAAATTGGACAAAATGCATACATAATATATTTCAAAACAATACACATTTACAAATATCCTTTCATAGGATAGATACATATATTTGACTATATTTTGTATACGTTATACCCCTATTTCACTGGGCTTCGGTGCGGAAGGACCTTCACGGATGTGCGCAAAATGGAGTCTGCAGACGAGTTTTGGTATTTTCCCGCAGGATAATTGGACAAAATGCCACGGAAAAATGGAAATTGATACTCCTTTCGAAATACTTTCGGAACATTTACGGATTCTTTGGAACACATACAGCAAAACGACAGCAAAACCTAGGCGGCAGAAAATACCACAGAGTAACTATGGGACACCTAGGAACGAGTACAGATTACAACGGAAAACATTCGTCACGGTCATGTTTCTGATTTGTAGGTCGCTTTTCGAGTAATCTTCCAGGTTTGATGTGTTTTCCTATTGAGGTGACTCCCTGCTTGTGTTTCACGCTTTAACATGTTTTCGTGTCAGCCCTCACAGGAGCGTGACAACTTGAAAAAATATTACCCACTGCCACAGTAACCGCCAAACTCTCTGTGGGGACTGACTGACTGACTGAGTTTGGTTTTACGCCACTTTTAGCAATATTCCAGCAATATCACGGCGGGGGACACCAGAAATGGGCTTCACACATAGTACCAATGTGGGGATTCGAACCCGGGTGCTCGGCGTGACGAGCCAACGCTTTAACCACTAGGCTACCCCACCGCCCTCTCTGTGGGGAAGGTGTATCACTAACAATCGTATGACGAAAGCAGTTTGATTAGCTGTTTTTGAGTTCACTATGTTCGCATTTATTTTACCGACTTTCACTGCTATATTTAAGGTATTTTATACATTGCATTGTTTGCACACTCACCTTAAACATAATTAAAGGTCACATGCAACCAAAACATTATATATTTCAAAACAATACACATTCACAAATATCCTTTCATAGGATAGATACATATATTTGACTATATTTTGTATACGTTATACCCCTATTTCACTGGGCTTTGGCGCGGAAGGACCTTCGCGGATGTGCGCAGAATGGAGTCTGCAGGCGTGTTTAGGTATTGTTCCGCAGGAAAATTGGACAAAATGCCTCTGAAAAATCCAAATTGATACTCCTTCGTAATACCTTCGGGTTACGGATTCTTTGGAACACATCCGACAAAACGACGGCAAAACCTAGGCGAAGCAGCAGACAATACCACAGAGAAACTATGGGACACCTAGGAACAAGTACAGATTACAACAGAAAACATTCGGATAATTTGCAGAACACACTCGGAAAACGCGGAACATGCGAGCAATACTACGTTATGTTATGTTACTAATCCAGATGCTGGGGAAGAACTTCGGAAACACTGCGGAATAAGTGCGGAATAAGCGCGGAATATTTTTTTCAGGTCGGAATAATCGTATACACCGCCGATGACCCTTGTAAATAACGTTTGTAAATCACGATCAAATGCGTCATTTCTGCGGAAATTTTGGTGAAGATCAAAGGATTTTCGCCTGAGCCACCTATAAAAACGCTGTTTTGACAACATAAGCTCATTCCTCCATTGAAAGGTTTACTTGAAACATGGAAAACATGGAACGCCTCCACATGGAAGAGCCTACTGAGAAGTTGGGTAACTTGGAGCTGCTTCACCTGCTGCTGATGCTACATGAGTACAACAAATTGCAACGAGATATTGCCATCCACAACAGAAGACGAGCAAGACGAAGGGCATACACTCCCAAACGGTTCTAGATGCGTCCATGGCTGAGAGTGGAGCGAAGAATTGGTCTTGGTAGCTATGACAATCTGATGGAGGAGCTCCGTTTCGAAGACAAACAGTCCTTCTTCAACTATCTCCGGGTGCCACCTAACCTCTTTGACCAGTTGCTGATGGTCTTGGCTCCTCGACTAACAAAGGACACCAATTTCAGGGCTGCACTCAGTCCTGGCCTCACACTTGCTGTCACCTTGCGTCACCTGGCTTCTGGTGACAAATATCCGACTCTGGCATATAACTTCAGGGTATCTCGTCACCCCACTGAAAGCTTCCTACCCGGGATATGTCAGGCTATCTCGTCACACCATTGCAAGTTTCCTACCCGAGGTCTGTCAGAGTATCTCGTCACACCATTGCAAGCTTCCTACCCGAGGTCTGTCAGAGTATCTCGTCACACAATTGCAAGCTTCCTACCCGGGGTATGTCAGAGTATCTCGTTACACCATTGCAAGCTTCCTACCCGAGGTATGTCAGGCTATCTTGTCACACCATTGAAAGCTTCCTACCCGAAGTATGTCAGGCTATCTCGTCACGCCATTGCAAGCTTCCTACCCGAGGTATGTCAGGCTATCTCGTCACCCCATTGCAAGCTTCTCACCCGAGGTATGTCAGGCTATCTCGTCACCCCATTGCAAGCTTCCTACCCGAGGTATGTCAGGCTATCATCGATCATTACAAAGACGAAGTAATAATGTCTCCACATACTGAGCAGGAATGGAAATCACTCAGCTGGGATATCCAAAGATAGATGAAACCTCCCCAATGCTCTTGGGGCCTTAGATAGGAAGCACGTTGCCATTCGAAAACCACCATCCCCTGGATGTCTATACCATAACATAAGGTATTCGTCTCCATCATACTGTTCACACTGGTAGACGCCAAATACAGCTTTCTGTGGATATACGTTGGTGGAATGGGGCACATGTCCGATGCCCAGATCTTCAATGCCTCAGAGCTTAAAGAATGCATCGAAGATGGTAGCATTAACTTCCCAAGACTGGAGTCGCTCCAATATGACGACGTCGACACGCCATACTTCCTTCTGGGGGACGACGTTTTTGCCCTCAGAAAGTATCTCATGAGTCCATACTCCAGACCGGGGCTCACAGACGATGAATTTTTTACAATTATAGGATATCCAGAGCACGCATAGTTGTTGAGAATGCCTTTGGCATCTTGGCCAATCGCTGGCAATTCCTTCTAACTACACTGCAACAGGGACCAGATGTCATCAGACATATTGTTGAAGCTGCTGTCTGTCTTCGCAACATACTGAGGACGAGGTACACTGGCATTCAGATGCACTTTTCGACAGAGAAGACGACGACCACAACATCATCCCCGGGCGGTGGCGTGAGACGGCCAACATGCATGATTTGGCAAATGTGATGGGTCGCAACAGAGACACTATAGAGGCCAAGAAACAGCGGCAGTACCTCAAGCTCTACTTCAACAGTGAAGTTGGAAAAGTGGCTTGGCAAGCCTACATCATCAGACGCACCCAAGTGTGAAGTTGCCCTTACATCTTCAGCTGAAGTCACATTGGACTAACTGTGTGTTGTGTAATGTGAACGTGAACAGTGACAGGTGGCTGGACACTACTTCGATTGTGCTCACAAGTGACGTGTACTGTACTCCGGGAGTAACATGAAAAGGGAGATGCAGCTGGACTGTAGACGTATTTTACAAAGCAGTGACAAGACTAAAAGTATTATCTCTGTATTGCTCTCATTCCGACTTCATTCCATGGCTTCTTCTTTATTTTCTATTCTTGTTTTAAATATTTTAACAGCTGACCGCTTTTTAGTTATTAATGTGTTGACTCTTTCTGTTATTAAATTATGTTGAATGTTTACTGAGTCGTGTTTTCATTCCAAGTTTCAAGCGTGACATACATTTTCAAAGAGGTTGCTATATGTAACCCCTTTGGAGATGCATTCATGCCTGTTAAAAGTTGTCAGAAGTTACAGCCACACCAGTGTATACTACCGGGCAAAAGAAAGTGAATACTATAAAACTTAGTGTCATAATAGCCAAACACAGTGCTTGCACCCTGCAGAATGCAATAATTTGCACTAAGTTTTGTGGTGTTTATATTCTTTTGCCCGGCAGTATAGAAAGTTTAGAAACCACTATATAATGAGAAGTATCCACATTGTCTATAACATGGAAACTGTCTTGAGATGGCAATCGAAATATTCACAGTACATGTAATCTTAATTTGCACGTTTCAAGGATGACATGCATTTTCAAAAGTGTTGTAAGCTGTAACCCCTGAGGAGATGCATACACTTATTACCAATGTGGTGGCCGGGGAGGGTGCAACTCTAGCACTCTGGGAAGAATAGCGCTACTCTGGGAAGAGTACCTCATGCTTGGGGTAAAAGTCACCTAAGTATCGAGGGGCGTCGACGTCCATGTAGAATCAACAAATAAATTTTAATTCCTGAAAGTAACAGCGAACAATGAACAAAATAGTAACACTATTTACACTACTTACAATTCACAGTCTGTACAGGTGTACCACAGTTATATTCACGGTCACATGACCTCAGAGATTTTAAAGGTCTATGACATGGTGCTGGAGCTCAACAGAACTTGGCCCAGCTGAATCTTCGCCTGCGTATTCCTCGAACCGCCGTAGCACACTAGAAATGTTCGACAGATTGGGCTCACTCCAACTTGCGCTGTCTCTCCGGCAGGGGTCGATGCTGGCGTTGAGGTACAGGTCACCGGGGCACAACTCACAGGTATGTGCTGCTGTTTGGGTTCACTCTGCTGCTGTTCCTGCTGCTCTGGGGCTGACGACGTCGAGGGTTGAGGGTATTGTTGGGTAACCCAACGCGGGGACCCACACACAGACATTGGTGAACCGGAAACCTGTGTGGGCCACTGCGACGGTGGCGACTGCCAGTACTGTTGTTATTGCTGCTGCCAGTGGTGTAAGTGGTGAAAGTAAAATTTTCACGTACCAAGTTTTAAAACGTAGTATTTTTGTTCTTTTAACTTGTGTTAAATTATCCTTCAATCACCAGCGGCTGAAGGGATGGTGTAAATCCAGCTAGGCTCCATGCAGGTAGCAAAAGTAATGTAAGTGCCCATGGTTCCTAGTAGTGTTTGGAATTGGTTGAAATCTCACAATTGATGATTGCTTCATTACCAACGAACAATCATCGAATAACAATTGGTTAGCGTCATTTTTCAGATTTTCCTATCCAGCTTGTTACTGCAGAAAAGTATAACATGTTGCAACGTGCTACATTAAAGTGATGACTAATATATCATGAACATAAACTTCCTGGAGTCTTAGAGAAATAATCAGTCATGACTTTTCAGTTAGTGAAGTGAGTTTTCTAAGAAATAAACATGTTGTGAGGCCCTGACAACTTCTAAGATATGTTCCATTGTCAAGTATTTCAAAGACTAAACAGTAGTTCCAAAATCGTTTATATTCGATTATGATCGATTGCTTGGTCGTTTGGTCACTGCGACCAATCTTCGATTATTTCAATTAATCGGAACACCACTAGTTCCTAGTATGGTGATCTACCTTCAGTTGTTGGCGACCTATAGCCTGTTTTTATATTGCATTGTCCAACTAGTGCTATTAGTTTTAACTTTCCACGCTAGTTTTAATTCTCATTGTGATATTCTAGTTGTTTTACTGTCCTTCGGCGACATGTTTTTATCATATATATATTCCATTTCAATGTCAAATATGTTCTCGTCACGATATGGCTGCAATATTGCCAATGTGACGTTAAATAATAACTCACTCACTCACTTACTCCTTCCCGTTTGCTTTCTTCACCTCCTTGGCAGTTGGTTAGGCCACACGTTGACCTAACATTAACTACATTAAAAAAATCAGAAACAAATGAATTACAGTATATACAAGAATTTAGTCAACTAAGAAATAAATATAATACATACAAATCCTTATTTACAGATGGGTCCAAGCATGGTGGCGCGATTGCTTGTGCCACTGTCATTGGATCCAGAACAATATCTTCTCGATTACCAAATAACAGCTCTATTTTCACAGCAGAAGCTAACACCCAATTAACAGCTCTTATATATATTAATAAACACCGTAAATATAAACACTACATAATATTTTCCGATTCTCTTTCTTGTCTTCAGGCTCTTAAAAATCTTTCTTGTAAACATCCACTTTCATTAGAAATTATTGAATAGTATAATGAGCTTGCTACTGGCCAATGCGAAATCGTCTTTTGTTGGTTACCCAGGCACGTTGGCATTTCTGGGATTAATGGCTGATCTTGCTGCCAAGGCAGCACTCAACAAATCTGTGACACCACTTCTTATTCAATACTCTGATTACACAGCTAGCATTAGAACTTACATCCGTGATCTGATGCAGAAGAAGTGGGACCCCAAAGTAGGTATTACCAAATTACATCAAATAAAACCCTATAACGGTTACACTTACTTGGGTTGTCAGTCCAGAATTGAAGAGGTCATCATACGACGATGTCGAATTGGCCACACAAGATATACTCATGAGTACCTATTAAAAGGTGAGGATCCTCCGTTTTGTATCCCTTGTGATGAAAGAATCACGGTCAAGCATGTCCTGCTTGACTGTGTTGAATATTCCGTCACTAGGGATATCTATTTCAAATCACAAACTATGAAGGATCTTTTTAGTAATATAAGTTCTCATTATATTATTGCATTTTTAAAAGAATTAGACTTGTTAACTGATTTGTAAATAGATACATATTTTATTATTGGTAGTTTAGATTAGTAACTGAGATTGTTAGTGGCTGTACCCTCAAAGGGGGTTGAAGTAGCGTAAAATTATTGTCCTCCTGCGAGGGTACGTAAGTCCCATAAACTTTCAAAGTAAAATTTTCACGTACCAAGTTTTTAAACGTAGTATTTTTGATCTTTTAAATTTCGGCTTAATTATCCTTCAATCGCCAGCGGCAGAAGGGATGGTGTAAATCCACCTAGGGTCCATGCAGGTAGCAAAAGTAATGTAAGTCCCCATGGTTCCTAGTATGGTGATCTACCTTCAGTTGTTGGCGATCTATAGCCCGTGTTTTATATTGTATTGTCTTCTTTAATTGGAATGTTTTAGCTCTGCTCGCTAGTTTTATATTATACCTTTGATTATCTAGTATTTTTACTGTCCATCGTCGACAGGCTTTAATCTTCAAAATGTTTTCACCTTTTATTGTGTGGATTGTTCTCGTCACGATATGGCAGAGATATTGCCGATGTGACGTTAAATATTAACTCACTCACTCATTAACACCAGTTGTCGACGTAAAAGGGAAGCCGGACTCCACCGTAGGCGAACCGGCAGTTCGTCCACCACTAACACCACGTCACAGGCAGGAGCATTTGAGATGGAGTAGACATCATGACCGTTCGAATCAACGTCAGTGGTCTCGTGAGCTCTTAGCAGATGAAAGAAGATCCAATTTGTTCTTCCATGATGGTCCGCAGAGGATTTATCATCGCAATTGAGAGCAAATAACAGATGCAACTGTGACCACGCATAACCGATTTATCAGGGGCTCGGTCACGGTTTGAGCAGGGATAACCCCTACTAGACATACTTCACTGCACGTGGTCGACTGTAATCTTACCGTACAGCGTTATCGGAACGAGGTTCTGGCTCCTATAGGAGTACCATTTCTGCAAGCTATGCATGGCTTTTATCGTAGATCCTCTTTACTGCAAGACAACAACGCTAGGCCTCATAGGGCCAGGATGGTCACGGAATTCCTTAGGCAGCAGGGTGTAGAGCGGATTGAGTGGCCAGCATGCCCACCAGACCTCAAACCAATTGAGCATGCCTGGGATGAACTCGATCGACTTGTGTACGCACGTCACAAAGCACAAGCGGATCTCCCAGGACTCCGCAGATTTCTAGTAGAGGAATGGAATGCGATTCCACCAGCTCTCTTAATGAATTTGATAAGGAGCATGAGAACAAGGTGCACCTATGTCTTGGACGCGCGAGGAGGGTACACAAGGTTTTGGTTTTCTTTTAGTAGGCATGTAAAAAAGAATTCTACGTAAAAACCGAAACAACCTATTTCTTTTAAAACCATTATTCAAACCCCTACAATTTAGAGACACAGCCTTAATCCTTTCCCCTTTCAACCATTTTCAAAGATGCGGATTGATGTTATATACTCATAACAATAGTATAAAATAGGGCTTGTGAATACGTATATATCGGTAGCATGTTTTGTGGATTTTGCACTATGCTGTATATGAAACATACCTTTAAGCATTTCAAAAGAATGGATACAAAAAGACCTGCCAGCATCTAAAAACCAAGATGAATTTATGGTTTCTTTAATAGACACTTCTGGTCATTTAGAAAGTTAGACATGTGATCGATATTTAATCATAATGCAACTAAACAGGTATGTTTACTGTAGCTGTAATATCCTACATATTGTTATATCAATGTCATTATGCTACTAAAAAGCAATGTATACCAAAGATGATATCCTAAATATTGTATTTTCAATATCGTTATGCAACTACAAAGGTACTTTAGATGTAATACCCTAAATAGTGCATTGTCAGTAAAGTTATGGAATCAAAATACTATAGGGGAGAAAAAGTAATATGTAGTACATAAATAAATCAAGAGGTTTCTGACCTTGCTGCATGCATGCGTCACGCTAGATAAGGAACCGATAGTCATCGTTTCGTCCCTGTGACTGTGTTGGTTTAGAGTTACGTGTATCAAAATGGCAGACGACACGACACCACGATATGTCACAGAAGAACAGGTATTCAGCACTTTTGTCATATAATAAAACAATTATTGACTTCAGTGCGGTTAATCCAATGATTTATGGACCCTGGACATGTGATATTCACTGAGGTCTATCGATGATAAATCATTGGATCAACCTCACTAGAAGTCAATAATTGTATAATACTGTTTACTCAAGGTCTGAAATTCGCTATTAGATATATTACTGTCCTGTTAGCGTAAAAGTAACTTTTGGATAATTCATACTTTCTTAGATATCTACAGTAAACATTTAGATGCCATGCCTGATAATTACGTTTACTGTCTGCATGTGAACATCCACAGGGGCTTGTAACGCTAAAAACTGCCATCAAGGTATGTATTATGCAAACAGAATTGCGTCGTGCCCGTTCGCCATTGACGACCTTGGCCTTAACCTGCCCCGAACTTAAAAGAGTCAGTGATCTGCTGGGACATATTTTATTTATAGCCAATGAGCTCCCTTGCTTTTTTAAGTGCGGGGCAGGTTAAAGCCAAAGTCGTCAATGGCGAACGGGCACGACACAATTCTGTTTGCGATGAATAAATGTACGTAAACTCATTATGGCAGTGTGGTGTAAGTGTCTCCGAAAGAATGGCAACTAGTGCGCTGACAGGTGCCATCAGTTCAACATGTTTTGGTGAATGTCGTATGTGTATACTGTGAAATAAACAAGAAAATGGATGAGTTACAGCTACAAATTCTGATCAGGGATTTGGGCTCGGAATCGATAAATCACGATTTATAGAGCTTCCGAAAGCCCTAGCTCTCAAAGTACTGCTTCGATTTTTTTGTGCTCTATGTCTTATTTTGTAGGTAAATCTATTAGCTTGAAATGTGTGAATACTTTAAATGGGATAGATACAGTGAGCATTGTTGAATTCGCTCTGAAACGAACTTGGTGTGTTGACCTCGTTGCATCCCTTTCCTTCTATATAGTGCTAAGACCCCGTTAGTGACAGTACATACCTTGATGGCAGTTTTTAGCGTTACAAGCCCCTGTGACAGTATCTATAAATCTGCTATAGTATTTGTAAGATATGATATCATGAATTTCGGATATTTTATCAATTTGTGTACCTGAAGATTTATGAATAATCCACATTCCAATCCAAGAAACGAAAATCCAATCCATGAATAATCAAGTCGATCAAACAAATACACTTTTAAAAAACACTGGCGGTTTTGATCCCGTACAAATAATCCTTGTTGGACATATTTGAGAACTGTTCACAGCCACTGTTCACAGCCACTGCTCACAGCCACAGTTCACAGTTTGGGTGTGTCCTCCAGTGATATGTTTTTCCAAGTAACTCTTTTTTCTTGTTTGCAATGAATCCCACATTTCCCTCAATGAGGAGTTGTGGAGAGTATTTTGAATGTACAAATTTCATGATGCAAAAAAATTATGTAAAAGCTTGATCATCAGTCTTCTTTTATTGACGAAGTCAGTTGCATATGGATTATATTATTTATACATCATCAGAGCAAAAACTGCTCATATGAATATTACGGTACGTTTATATGAACATGTACAAGCAAAGAACACAAAGCCACAGTTCGTAGCACAAGACACCAACATTTCTTGAAAATACGTAAAACCCAATACTGAACAAGATATGGCAGTGAGTCCCTGACGTCCTGAGCAAGCAACAGTAGGACTGGCTATCGATATAGATCATAGATAATCATTTACTAAATATCGATCGATTATCGATACATATCGGAAACGTAAAATACCAAAAATATCTTAAATTAATTAATATATATTTACATCACTTGTGTGTGGTGGCATGTTTTGCAATGGATTATTTACAAAACAGTGTCCTGAACATAATTTAGAAGCAGACCATACATAAAGTTCTAAAGTTGCATATGTGTGAGAAAATTAAAACCTTTTTTCTATTACAAATGTTAATGTACGATATTATCGATAATACAAATTTCACATCGAATCAATGATTAATCATATTTTTCCTATCGACGATATTTCCGATTATCGATCATGTAAGCCAATCCTAACCAACAGTGTTCATGACACTGTCAAGGGGACATTTCTGTGTTATTAGTAAACCACTAAAAACATATATACTGAGGGAAACAAATAACGGAACATCGCTTCATGTCAGTGTTTATGTATTCTCAGAATTCCTCCCACAGCGCTAATCAAAGCTGGTGATGAACTGGAAAATTCCCTGTGTTCCTTTTTTTATTTCTCTCAGTATACGATAGAGCCAGCATCGCGGCAGTGGATTAGAAGGGACGACCTATGATACAGTTTATGATATGATTTTGGTCCACTAAAACTGAATATTATCTGATCACTAATGAACACATTTAGACATTCTCCTGAGGGTCATCAGAAGGGTTCATTTGGGCAATACTTCTGTGTTTGACATCAAGTCAAAACCTGGCAAGTGATGGAATTGGCAGTTATTATACAATGTTGTATTACATTTTTAACATTTCCGTGAACCATAGTGCCTTATTATACCTCGTAGCTCACTGTCACGTGTAATGTGTCTCGGTCACGTGATCAAAAGTAAAACGTGAGTCAGCGAGTCAGATTCCTCGACGCCTTGGTCAATATTTCAGCACAATCACGGCCGTGAAACACAGTTTCAAATATTGTGTTCATGCCCGTCGTATACCACAAGGCTACCATCCTCTGTATATTCACTAGCTGACATGTCTAACAATCATCTATTTGACATGTTCCGCTATTAACTGACATGTCCAACTATTCACAGGTTGATATATGCCACTATTCACTTACTGACATGTCTCACTATCAACAGGTTGATATATGCCACTATTCACTGAATGACATGTCTCACGATCCACAGGTTGTTATATCCCACTATTCACTTACTGACATGTCACACTATCCACAGGTTGTTATATCCCACTATTCACTTACTGACATGTCACACTATCCACAGGTTGTTATATCCCACTATTCACTGACTGACATGTCACACTTTCCACAAGCGGACATGCCTTACTTTCCACAAGTTCATGTGTTTTTAACTATCCACTAGCTGATATATTTACTACTGCATTAGACTGAAATAATCTAAAACATTAATTATCTAATGAAAAGTTCTTTCATTCAATAACTGAACGCTTTCTGTTTTATGTGCATTTAAATTTGTATTCCATACTTGAGAAATAAATCATCGATACAATTAAATCCACAAAACGGAGAGTAATTATTTCCAGCCTACTTTGCTATCAACAGCTGAACTTCCAACTCTAAGACAATACTTTACCTTGCTGCAACGATGAGCAATACATTGCCAATAATGTGATGAAATCAAACTCAATGTTTGTGGATGCTGAGATGACGCTGTTAACACACATACATCTACACACGTATCTGACCTGAGACAACATGGTGCTTTGATTATAGTGAACTTCCAACTCTAAGACAATACTTTACCTTGCTGCAACGATGAGCAATACATTGCCAATAAGGTGATGAAATCAAACTCAATGTTTGTGGATGCTGAGATGACGCTGTTAACACACATACATCTACACACGTATCTGACCTGAGACAACATGGTGCTTTGATTGTAAAGGGGGGCACGACTTGGGAATCTGGCAGTCGTAGCCAGTTACTAAAGTCTTGTGTCCCTGTTCATATGATGTACACTAGCTGTGCTTTCCCCACAAAACTACACAGACAGTGTCATACTGCTATTTGAGCATTAAATACGAGTTGACTTCAATTTAACATGGGACGAGTTGACTTCAATTTAACATGCGACGAGTTGACTTCAGTTTAACATGGGACGAGTTGACTTCAATTTAACATGGGACGAGTTGACTTCAATTTAACATGGGACGAGTTGACTTCAGTTTAACATGGGACGAGTTGACTTCAATTTAACATGGGACGAGTTGACTTCAGTTTAACATGGAACGAGTTGACTTCAATTTAACATGGGACGTGTTAACTTCAATTTAACATGGGACGTGTTAACTTCATCTTAACATGGGACGTGTTAACTTCAATTTAACATGGGACGTGTTAACTTCAATTTAACATCGGTACCACATGAAGGAGTGTAGTCCCCCGTTGTGGCATCCGGGACTACCGGATTACATTCAATATCTATGATTAACTCTGTGATTAACGAAGCGAACTGTTTCTCCTGGTCTTGATGGATAAACTCCCTGACATTATTGTGTAAGGAAACTACTTCATGTGTTCATATTAAACCAATGTATAGTCAGCACCAGTAATACGGCATGGAGTATGACGTCACATTCTTCATGGCCTTCACCTTGATATCAGCAAAACATCGTGTACATGAGAAACTGAAACACGGACGTATACATGCAGTAGTTGGTTGGGGTGTTACTAATAACAGTTTAATACATAGTGGCACGATCGGCCAGGTGGTTCGCTGATTTAAATTCATTTAAAAGGAACCGAATGTAAATATCTGTCAGAACTCAGTTCATATTTATCAAGAATATCGACATATTATATCATTTCAGCAATATTCCAGCGATATGGCGGCTGCCTGTAAACAATAGAGACAATAATAACAGACAATCCAGTGATCAACATCATGAGCATCGATCTGCGATATGGGGATACGATGACTTGTGTCAACCAAGTCAGCAAGCCTGACCACCCTATCCCCTTAATCGCCTCTTACGACCAGCATAGGTTGTTGTAACGGGAGGTACATAGCAGAACATTTTGTTTTTTTATGAAACAATTCAAGAATATACTTTTCAAGATCCAAAATAGATTGAAAACCACTTTATTTTTTTAGAAATGCTGACCCTGAGATCCCACCATGCCAGTTTTTAAATTGTCCCTACATCGTTGTGAAAACAAATTCATGAAAATGTTGATACTACCACAATCTTGAGCGAACCATCCATACATTTGGTTTTTTTAATAGACCAGGTGCATCATAAAAAAACAAAATGACTGTCTTTTTTCTGCTATTTACTTCCCTGTACAACAATGGGTTGCCGAAGACTAATTCTAACCCAGATGTTCACGGGTTGGTGTCATCATGTATGAATCATGTCATGTTTTAAAGAGTATGGTCTATCTCGTCATATTTTGGCGTATAGGTTATTACCAATTAGTTCGGATATAGCTGGAATATTACTGAGTGCGGCACAAAACAGCATTCATTATTATTCAGGATTACGAGTAGGACGAATGTCACGCATGGTCTACCGTCAACGTTCTGTTTACCTCATTCCTGGTGAACTCTGCCACACCGTCCCTGCTGCCCTGCCCCTTCTGGTGCTTCACGAAAATACCTACACAGAAATGATTAGACATTCAGTGCGTGTGCGTGCGTCTGCGCGTCTGCGTCTGCTTGTATCTTTGTGTGTTTGTGTCTGTGTCTGGGGTGTTCGTGAATACCTGTGTTCGATTCCCCGCATTTTACTCGTCCCTCGCCATTATATTACTAGAATATTGCTTGAAGTGATGAAAACTTCACTCACTAACTCACTCTGATGGCGACCAGCTTCAATTCTTTTTAACGTGACACATAATGGAGCTCTTCAGCTACCTCAAAGGGTCACACTACTTGTTACATTCAGAACTGAATGTATTAATATAAGATGCCTTCTTTACACCATATCGATTCCCACTGTGGTTCACGTTGTTGAACAAAAGCTACTTTCATTGAACATATATAAAACAAAAAGAAAAAAAAAGAGTCCGAGTTTGCTAATAGTTTCATAATGTAAAGTCAAAGATACTTTTCTTACTCCTATTCAGGCTGAAGAGAACTAGACACTCACCGCGGTAGGTGTTTTAATGTCGTTAAACGATTGATGTGAGTTCCAGTGCACGGCCAATGGAAACAGTCCGTGTGTTGTGCTAGGGCCTGTGTGTTGTGCTTGAACCCGTGTGTTGTGCTTGAACCCGCGTGTTGTGCTAGAGCCTATCTGATGCTCTTGAGCCCGTGTGTTGCGTTAGAGCGCGTGTGTTGTGCTTGAGCCTGTATGTTGTGCTAGAGCGCGTGTGTTGTGCTTGAGCCTGTGTGTTGCGTTAGAGTCCGTCTGTTGTGCTAGAGCCCGTTTGTTGTGCCAGAGCGTATGTGTTGTGCAAGAGCCCGTCTGTTGTGCCAGAGCGTATGTGTTGTGCAAGAGCCCGTCTGTTGTGCCAGAGCGTGTGTGTTGCGTTAGAGCCAGTGTGCTGTGTTAGAGTGTGTGTATTGTGCCAGAGCGTGTGTGTTGTGCATGAGCCAGTGTGCTGTGTTAGAGTGTGTGTATTGTGCCAGAGCGTGTGTGTTGTGCTAGAGCCAGTGTGCTGTGTTAGAGTGTGTGTATTGTGCCAGAGCGTGTGTGTTGTGCTAGAGCCAGTGTGCTGTTAGAGTGTGTGTATTGTGCTAGAGTGTGTGTGTTGTGCTAGAGCCAGTGTGCTGTGTTAGAGTGTGTGTATTGTGCCAGAGCGTGTGTGTTGTGCATGAGCCAGTGTGCTGTGTTAGAGTGTGTGTATTGTGCCAGAGCGTGTGTGTTGCGTTAGAGCCAGTGTGCTGTGTTAGAGTGTGTGTATTGTGCCAGAGCGTGTGTGTTGCGTTAGAGCCAGTGTGCTGTGTTAGAGTGTGTGTATTGTGCCAGAGCGTGTGTGTTGTGCTAGAACCAGTTTGTTGTGTTAGAGTGTGTGTACTGTGCTAGAGTGTGTGTGTTGTGCTAGAGTGTGTGTCGTGAAGACTGCATTACTTACTGTACATAAGAAGAAGCTTGGACATGACGATGACGAAGTCTTCGAAGGTGATGCGGTTGTCACGGCCGCCGTAGCGCCTCACTATGGCAGTCAGAACTCCGCGACTTAAAGGAAAGCCTGAATGATGAAGAGAACATAACAATATGTATCATCTTTGGGATTACACTACAGTATAGATGCTAGTACACTTGGCGAGGGGTGGGTGGCGGTTAAGTCCGGGATTCGAAACCACACTTTCAAGCAAACAAAGTCAGCCACCTGACCCACTTAACCTCCGCGGCTTCCATAACAATGGAAGTCGGTCAACTGGTAGTCAAGATCACGTAGTTTGTGTACCCCTCTGACAAGTGTAAATTCTTGGGATGCCACTTTCTGCATAGAGTAAAGATTCCAATCAACCTTCTTAAATCGAAGGCGAGAACTCTGTATTTATCATTAAGGACAATGGAAAAGAATTTTAAAAATATCTTAAAAATATATCTAAAAAAATTTAAAAATTAAAGACAATGGAATCGAACCCACCTCCTGACCACAGAAGTTGTTGAAGATAGTGTTTTTTTAAGAATATTTCAAGGTAGATATATTTTACGACCATTTCTGGGATACACCCGAACCGGCCCCAAGCCGAACCGGCCCCTGGATATTTAACCCAAACCGGCCCCGCACCCGAACCGGCCCCTGGGTTAATTAACGGTAATCAGACAATTAATCAGACAGACATGAAGATTTCAATGAATTTATTATATATATTTATTATATTAAACCAACACATTCACTTTAATCGCTCAGTGAGACGTGCGTAAAATAACAGTTTAATTTTGGAGCTGAAGAATGTTTGAGTTTTCATAATGTTAGCAGAATTCACTCTGTGAAAGGTGGTTCATGTGTGTTGAAAATCTTGACAAATGTTCCACACATGGGGCCGGTTCGGGTTAAATATCAGGGGCCGGTCCGGTCCATTTCTTAAGCCTATAATGCAGCTTCACCCAATACTCTATATACTATAAGTTGTATGCTTCTCTCGAGTTGCCTACCAGCTGGGGTGACACTGCTACAAAGAGGCGTACCTCAGACCGTATTACCCAAGGGAGAAGCAACAACGTATTTATCTTACCATGTTAAATGTACAAAATATCATTTTATTTTATTTTGAAGATCGCTGCCGACTATATGACATGTAAACAAAATGGTGGCTGCCTCTCGACTGGGTTATTAAAATCAGTGAAACATATTTTGACAAGCTTATAGCTGCTATAGAAATGGTTAATTGTGTTGAGTGTGCAAACAATTCAATGTATAAAAAAGTTTAAATAAAGCAGTGAAAGTCGGAAAAATAAATCTGTACAGAGTGAACTCAAAAACAGCTAATCGAACGGGCACTGCATGTGTCATATTATGACGTCATATGACTGTAAGCGATATCGATTCTGGGCGGAGAGTTTTGCGGTTACCGTGGCAGCGAGTAATATTGTTAAAGCGGAAACTTGTTAAAAGCGTCATTGACCCATATAATTAAAGTATTTTACATGAAGGTAAGATAAACAGAAGTAACACTTACCTAGCGCGCTGAAGAGGGATCCCAACTCAAAGGTGTCAATACTCCCCGTTTTGTCAGCGTCAAACTTCTTGAATACGCCCTGTCAATGTAAAAGACGATAAGAATCAAATGTTGTGTGTTCTTATTTCATCATACCCGTGAAGATGCGGGCTAGAATTAATCTTCAGTAACCCATGCTGGTCGTTAGAGGCGACTAACGGATCGGGTGGTCAGGCTCGCTGACTAGTTGACACATATCATCGGTTCCCAATTGCGTAGATCAATGCTCATGCTGTTAATCACTGGATTGTCTGGTCCAGACTCGATTATTTACAGAACGCCGCCATACAGCTGGAATATTGCCGAGTGCGGCGTAAAACTAACCTCGCTCACTCACTTATTTCATCAGGCCCCACTTTCTTGAAACAAGTTTTTGCTCAAAATTCAAACTGAGTTTGACCATTTGAAACAGCTGTATTTTTAACTCGGTAGCATTTTTGAAATAAAAACACCCCAAAACTTTAGTATTCTATTCACCAAACTCAAATTGTCAACTATGTTTGAGTTTAATATCGATTTCAGTTCATTCTGGGAAATGCGTTTTCTCAATTTTGGGTAAAAACTCTAACTTAAGTCAAAACTCAGACTTAAGTTTGTCTCGAGAAATCGGGGCAAAGCTGCCATGGCAGCTATGCCCTGGGTATGTCTGGCGAGCCACAACAGTTTATAGTCAGTGGGTCAGTGGGGAGGCACATCCATGTCAGGTTAAGACACGAACCCATGAATCAGTATACACAATTATACACTTGCATAGGCACAGACGCCAACGGGGACTCGTTTTACATTATCACATTATTGCAGAGTAGGAAATAAGCCAAAATCCCAGCCAGACAACCAAACAAAATAACTCAATGTTTAGTTATTGTTTTGTGCTGTTTTAGTGACAATATACGTCAACGCAATGCTTTGAGCGATAGTTCAATGTTTAAACAGCAATTGTCAAGTCTACACGTAACGCTCAATTTGAAAAATAGATGTTAAGATATGGTGAATTACTCAGATACATGGAACATGTATCTTATATTTTTATCACACCATCGGGCTGCCTAGCTGTATGTTTTGACCGTCCGTCAGAAATCTAGGCAGTCTCGGAGGATTGGACGAGCCTTATTTCATACACTGATTATTGTACGCACGTTTATTTATATTCGGGATAACGTTTTTGCACATTACTGGATTTTTTATGATATCAGCAATAAATGTTCATTTGTGATAATGTTTTTAATGTGAGCAAATAATGGCTTTTGAAATGTTATTAAAAAATAGTAACGCTTTCTCTGTTAAGTACAACTTCTAAAGTTGAGTCAAATCGGTGATTCCAACTCCTCGCACTCTCAACGCTAGGTACTTACTGTTTTCCATTGACCAAACAAGTCTTTAGAACTGGCTAAACTTACGGAGAACGTCTTCACTTCCTTCCATATTTTCTTCACATCATCAATGTTCACGAACCCAGTCTGGTTTTGCTGACAGCGTCAAGGATGTATGTGACAACATGTGTTGTGTGGTAAGATCAACATACCTCAAAGTAAGACTTAAACAAGTGTGTTTGATGTTAGCTAAAAAAAGACCATTATACTGTGGTAAAAGAACAAACGGTGATATGAGCTCAGTGAGTGAGAGAGTGAGTGTGAGTTTACGCTGCATTATCAATATCACGGCGGGGGACACCGGAAATGGGTTTCACACATTGTACCTACGTGGGACAACGAACCCGGGTATTCGGCGTGGCCAGTGAATGCTTTAACCACTAGGCTACCCCAGCACCCGAGATGGGTTCTAACCCGGATTAAGTTTGGTTACTTCGAAGCGTGTAACAGATAGCTCACAGTCAGAACTTAAGTTCAGGGGGTTTCATTCACATTCTATCTCTTTCACCCAAACACTCTCTCTCTCTCACAGATGCATACATAAATATCAAGATCCCATAACCTAAACACGATGTTGATGGTAAAGGCACAATGTCACGATATTTTGGCCAATCATTTATATATTGGGGGCATATGCACTCACCTTAGCGTCCTATTGATGCAGTAAAATACTTATCCCTTACGACCTGTCTGAAATCGTTAATTGAAACTTCGACGCGAACAGCATCCAAACAGGAACATTTGCCACATATGGAATGTAAACGATTGCTCCGTACATCGAAAACTGTCGCACGCGGTGTTGTCGGTGTTTGTCGAACTGGTTTCAATTACAAGTTGTGCGTAGGATATTCCTAAAGAGCGCTCCAAGGGACGTAACCCTATGGCGTTTGCTTGAAAATATGTTCAGCCGGTAGAGGGCGCGAGAGTCGATTTAATGCAACGTTGCATTAATTCATTCCAACTGAGGCTGATAGTTAGTATTATTGAGAGATATGCATTATGTATTTCTAGAGAAATGTAGTGTGACATTGTGCCTTTAAACCTTATGCCAGCTAACTTTTCCCGGGATCAGAGGACCAGGGGACATAACTCTGCAGTAATGTTGACAGGTTTCAAGGATACATCCATCATACTGACGAGACTCCGACACGCCTCGTTACTGAAGTTCAGTGGGTCCGTGAATTCTGGAAGAGTGTAAACAATCTACTGAAAGAAAAACACTTCCACAACGGCAAGCTAACGCTTGGCACTCCCAAAGTATCATTCCATGAAAAATTTAACAATCTTATTTTGATACGTATATGTTTTTTTAACAAGGAGATGCTTAAGGTATATAGCGGATGAAAGTGAGTGAGTTGGGTTTTACGCCGCTTTTAGCAATATTCCAGCAATATCAAGGCGGAGGACACCAGAAATGGGCATCACACATTGTGCCCATGTGGGGAATCGAAGCCAGGTCTTCGGCGTGACGAGCGAACGCCTTAACCACTTGGCTACCCCACCGTCCCCGGATGAAAGTAGAGATACGGTCAGTGGTCATCAGGTGTATGTTCGAGTAGTCAGGTGAGACTAACTGGTGTTTAACTTCCTACTTAAGAATATTTCGCTCATATGACGACATGCATGCGTGTGTATGTGCGGCTGCTTGTACTAGCCCAGACTGAAGCTGGTTTTATAGTGCTAGCCCACTGAGATACCATGCCGCGGTTACACATGAATAACCCACTCAGACACATTATACTGACTCCGAGCCGACCAGTCCTTGTTGTACCCATTAAAGCGACCAACATGTACCATATTTTAACGTCTTTTGGTATGACGCGGCTGGGATCGAACCTGTGACCTTCCGCTATCCGGGCGAACGCTCTAACCACTTCACCACGTGAAACTGGTCAGGATTAAAATGTTTTCCGATGACCTCCTATTGCTGCTATTAACACATTTCTAACGTAATTGTCAATATAACATTCAACGTGTGCATGGACATCTAATGTGAATGAGTGAGTGGGATCGGTTTTACGCCGCTTATAGCAATATTCCAGCAATAGCGCGGCGGTCGACACCAGAAAAGGACTTCACACATTGTGCCCATGTTGGGAATCGAACCCGGGCCTTCGGCGTAACGAGCGGACGCTTTAACCACTAGGCTACCCCACCACCCGATGTCTAGAGTGCGGCATCTCAGACTGACAGAGAAATGTACCTGTTTTAGATATGGCCGACAGGAACCTGGCTAGTTCTGAGGAGTCCATTCGTCCATCTTCCCCTGAGTATTTGGTAAACAAATCGGCTGTTGTGTCTTCAACTGGCTGGATTGGCTAGGTAAATATAAACAGCAATATTAGTAATGTAATTATCTCATCATAATTTAACATATGCTCAGATACAGTGTGATAACACTCCTTTACTTGCACACATGCATTGAAGTTGAATGACGTCATGCTAATGCATCATTGGGCCTCTGCGGTAGGACGTCATTCATTGTAATTTCCTAGTGCATATAAATTTCTGACCGATTTGTACGCAATCGAATCTTCGTAGGCAAACAAATGACTGTCATTATGAGCTTCAGTCTACGCAGTTGGGATGCCATGACATGCATCAACAAAGTTGGCATGTTGGAAGTTGGATTTTGGTTTGGTTTGGTTTAACGCCGCACTCAGCAATATTCCAGCTATATGGCGGCGGTCTGTAAATAATCGAGTCTGGACCAGACAATCCAGTGATCAACAGCATGAACATCGATCTACGAAATTGGTATTCGATGACATGTGTCAACCCAGTCAGCGAGCCTGACCACCCGATCCCGTTAGACACCTCTGACGACAAGCATGGCTTGCCGAAGGCCAATTCTAACCCGGATCTTCACAGGGGACAAGGCCACGGAATAACTTGTCAAAGATACATCACTTGTATATGTTTGGCTTATTCTTTCAAGGCTAGTGAAATGAAAGAGTGGGGTCAATATGTCTTACAGTTGCCGGCCCGGGATCCTCGTCCATAACTCTGAAAGAAAATGGAATATTTATTATGAATAGGTTCACCCTACATCGTATTAACAGGAAGGTAACGGCCAATATTCTCGCTGAGATATCTGTGAAAGGCTCGAAACCTGACCATAGTACATTGTGATAAACTATCTACAGTTCCTGCTTTTCAGTTTGATAACACCAATTCGTAGGTGGTAAATATCTTGGCCACTTTGATCAGAAGCATATCATTGTGATTTACAACCTTTGATTTACAACAATCATGTCCAGAGTTGTTTTAGTAAAACACACTCCTCGATTACTACTTCGGGCTGAAAAATGTTAAGAAAAATTTCGAAACTATATTTCTGTACGAAGGTTGAGAATGTAGTCAATGGATGTCAGGTAATTGCACCATACCCGCTTTCTGCCTTTTTTTCCGTAAACAGCCGAAGCAGGAAGTCTCTTTCCTCGTGGGGCTCGAACGTGCTCGGGATTACGACATAATTCCCTGGAGGCAACTCAAATCGACGACAGACTTCTCGGTAATACTGGTAGGACCCTGAGCGTTTCGTCAACAGTAGAGCATTGCGGGGCGCCCTCTGTCCGTCCAGCGGACGGAAGTCCGGGATATTTAACTGAAAAAAAATTTAATGAAAAAATTACGTGCATTGAAATAAACCAAAGGAGGACAACCTGTGTTGCAAGACCTTGTAATCCACAGAGTAGCGCCCCTTGGCCGTGTGAGTATACACGAGTAAATATCAGATTTGCGATCCAAAACATATTAGGTGTCATAGCATTAAGTCAGCGCTAGTACCTTTTGCGGAAATGTTAAAAGTCAAAACCAGCGTCTCTTTTTAACCTAGTATTCTACATTCACGCTGTAAATTCGGGTTCGAATCCTGCAGTTGAGCTATGCCCTGGTAGCGCATATAGCAATGGAGACTGTTCAGCACAGTTCCCGTGTTGTCATAGATCGGAAGTGTTTGGTGCGGGAGAGATCTGCATCCCTTGGGCAGACCACAAACCCATGACTATCGATTTGAATCCCGTTTCGGCCCTATTTATACCATACCGAGATCAAGGGTTTCACTCACGCGGTAAACATCTGAGATCTGCATCATTTCGGTCTTCATCCTACACCAAGCTGGCACTCCGTACAACCGGAATATATTTCAAAGCATCCTAAAACCCAGATCACTCACTGGAAGTGTGAATAATTTCCATCAAGCCGTTATAGGGCGGTGGGGTAGCCTAGTGGTTAAAGCGTTCGCTCGACACGTCGAAGATCCCGGTTCGATTCCCCACATGGGTACAATGTGTGAAGCCCATTTCTGGTGTCCTCCGCCGTAATATTGCTGGGATGTTGCTAAAAGCGGCGTAAAACCCAACTCTGCTCACAGAAGCCGTTATAAACTGAAACAGTGCTCAGAACAGACACACTCACTCACTCACTCACTTACCCAAAACCAACCCACTCATTCGCTCATCGTGACATGCCATACCTACCTTGTAGACATCAAATCCTATTGCTGTTTTTGAGACATCCCCTCCCTTCTCCTTCTCCATGAGAGACACGATGAGTGTGCAGTCGTTGTCCGTAAGACGGTCGTCAAACTCACGGAGAGTCACGAAAAACTGCGGATTCTTCCAGTACAGATCTGTACACAATACATGATAGCGCATGTGTTTACAATGTAGCTTATACAGCCATATTTAATTCATTGTTCATTGATATGACTGTTTGCACAAGGTTTCAACACATATTGGTGTTTACAAAACCGTTTATGTTCATCAATTATGTTTTGTTGTTTTTTCGGTATTGATCTTCAAATCGGCAGCCAAGTTTCTTTTGGACTTAAGTTTATATTGACCATGACAGTGAATGTACGGACACAGACATCAGGCTTGCGTGAGGGGGAATAAATAGCCATTATATCCACACACTGACCGACAAACAAGTTTACTTACTCTGATTGGGAGGGTTGCCACACCCTCCAGCCGTCACGCCCCTGATCCATGAATCATGGTACAGCGTCACGTTCCAGTGATTCTTGTTCTGGAACATAGGTGGTAAGGTAATGGCGGCACAGAAGTCAAACAGGTGAAGGTGACAGAGGTCAGACGGTAATGGCGGCGCAGAGGTCAGACGGTAATGGCGGCGCAGAGGTCAGACAGACAATGGTGACACAGAGGTTAGACAGGCAATGGTGACACAGAGGTTAGACAGACAATGATGACACAGAGGTCAGACAGGCAATGGTGACACAGAGGTCAGACAGGCAATGGTGACACAGAGGTTAGACAGACAATGGTGACACAGAGGTCAGACAGACAATGGTGACACAGAGGTTAGACAGGCAATGGTGACACAGAGGTTAGACAGACAATGGTGACACAGAGGTCAGACAGACAATGGTGACACAGAGGTCAGACAGGGAATGGTGATAAAAGGTCACACTCGGACATCCAAAACACACAGACATCCCTGAGTCTATATTGCTTTGAAGATCTCATCCTACAGATGATGGTCACAATAAATGACGGTATAGAGGCCAGACAGGCAATCATGATGCAGAGAGGAAAAGTACCAGTCTTCCTATATGCGAGCGAACGTGCAAAGGTTGGCAACGCACTTCCCACGCTTCAGTTCGAAAAATAAAACATCGCCACCATTAAATGTAAACATCCATTTCCTCACAGTGTTGTGCTCTCAGATATCTAATCTCATATTTAATAATTACTTACGTAAAATATATGTCATTCAACATTTTAAGCGCCACTCGTGGCATATCAAATCGTTCTTCGCCTCCATTACCCCTGCCAGCTTCCGGTTCAACGGAGGGAAGGAACAAGAATAAGCAGAAATTGAATAGATATACCATATTGCCTTATTTTACCATTAAACTGTTGAAGATTATTTATCATATCTGCCGTCGTTATTGCTAGAAATTTCGTAACATGTATTCTAAATAAAACACTGCTGACGTAGCGGGTGAATAAAAGCAAGGGAGGTAACTCCGCAAGTGGTTTTTTTTTGGGGGGGGTCATCTGCGAACTTTCCATATGACCGCCATGTGATTCAACAAGTATATTTAGAGTTACCTCCGCTGCCCCTTCACGCCTTGAACCGGAAGCTGGCAGGGGTAATGGAGGCGAACAACGATATGCCACGAGGGGCACTTAAAACGTTGAATGAAATATATTTACGTGAGTAATTAATTAATATGAGATTGGAAATCTGAGAGCATAACCCTGAGAAGAAATTGGTGTTTACCTTTGATAATGGCAATATTTTATTATGACATTACCAATATTTTTCGAACCGAAGCGAGGGAAGTAGGTTGCCAATCTTTGCTCATTTCACTCGCATATGGGAAGATTGGTCATTTTTCTCTGTTACACTATATTGCGCTACAGTTTGCCTGTGGTCAGACATCCAAAAAGTAATAATTCATTAGTCTCCTTGACTCTACATTGCACTGGAGAACTCACCCGTCAAATGATGGTCACAGTAAATGGCGGTACAAAGGTCAGCCAGGCAATATTGAAACACAGGTCAGCATTGTAATGGAGATGCAGAAGTCAGACAGGCAATGGCGGTATCAGGATGAGACATCCAAACAGTATTAATTCATGAGTCTCTTTAAGCCTACAAATGCCAGTCACAATAAATGGCTACAACCAGGTCTAACTCACTTCGTCAATGGCGACCTCGTCAGTGAGAGCATCAGGCTGCAGGTGACAGAGCTGGATTTCGTCAAAGTTGGCCAGGAAATCCTCTATTGAAATCCTAGAACACGTGGAAAATGACCATTATCAACTTGCATGGCTGGGGACAGAGTTAGAAAATGGTACCAAATTCAGCAATATTCTCTCGGCGGATCAGTGAGTTGGTTGTTGGTGAATGAGGAAGGTCTGAAGATGTTTCATCCAGCAAGATTCCTATCAATACTAGCCAGGTGCCTCTACCACACTAGCTTATCACAAAGCTCCCGAGTACATCAGCATGATTAGAACAATGTATACATTTAAATTTAAACCCAAAAATACATTATGTGTATATTTGAGTACATTGAGTAGGTGCGGAGGCCAATATGTTAAAGGGAGGTAACTCGTACGTACCAGAATTCGCCATCCTCCCTTGCCCGAAAACGAAGATCATTCTTGATTTCTTCGGATACAGACGCCATTTCTCGAGACCTTGAACAATGAACGAATTAGTGTAATAATCACTTTAGTGTTTAGTAATATCATAGTGGTTGACATCATGATAGTCCGGAATCATTTGAAGCAATATTTGTGACATCATGATAGTCCGGAATCATTTGAAGCAATATTTGTGACATCATGATAGTCCGGAATCATTTGAAGCAATATTTGTGACATCATGATAGTCCGGAATCATTTGAAGCAATCTTTTCAATATATAAACTCATCCTTACATCTTACCGGGGTAAGAGCCGCCTTAGAATTGATTATCAGTAACCCATGTCTGACCTGTCGTCCTACCTGTCTGACCACATGGACGACCTGAATGTCCACCTACCTGTCTGACCAAGAGCCATTCCACTCTTTCCTTCCCCAGGGATTCCGGAGCCGGAGCAAGCGACAAACACGACCTTGAAAGGATATCTGGAAGGTCAGGTTGAAGCGAGGGCTGTTAAAATGGGTTGGTTGGGTTCTTGTGCTACGTTTTAAAATATGGTGTAAAATTCAATAACACGATTCAATCGTTTTAGCGAGCACTGGAGATGTCAAACAAAGGTTCAGAATGAGTGAGTGAGTATGGTTTTACGCCGCCTTTAACAATATTCCAGCAATATTCCAGCAATACTCGTCTTATATATTTACCAACGAAAATATTGCTGTACTGAATGCACGTGTTATGTTGTACGCAAACCTGCTGGAAGCTTGTAATACTGTACTCACCTGAGTGAATCCTGTTATGCTGTACGCATGTCCCATGTACAGACCGTTGTACAGGCGCACTTCTGGTGTTGTTGCATTGGGTGGACGCTGGAAGAAACAGGAAACCAACTGATCCAAGGCATCTCAGCTCCGACGATAAATTAGCTATTTACCGTTACTTGTACCGTATAGCTACTTGTGCCGTTATTCAATGACAGCTGATATTAACATGCACAACAATGTAACTTTACACGAGAGTAGACAGTTAGAAGAGAATATCTGTGGAAGAGTTTCAGCTCCAACTGTCTTGTAGAGTACATTTAGGATTATTACTCCTGAACCGATATATTCCACTGTCCAGAGCGAAAGATAAGTGTTGTACATAACATCGGGAAAAAACATCCCTTCGACAGAAATTAACACGACCATATATTCACATATGAATGAAATTATTGCGAACTGAATTGGCGAATTTTTTTGAAGGTAAAACAGTGAGTGAGTGAGTTTAGTTTTACGCCGCACTCAGCAATATTCCAGCTATATAGTGGCGGTATGTAAATAATCGAGTCTAGACCAGACAATCCAGTGATCAACAGCATGAGCATCGATCTACGCAATTGGGAATTGATGACATGTGTCAACCAAGTCAGCGAGCCTGACCACCCGATCCCGTTAGTCGCCTCTTACGACAAGCATGGGTTGCTGAAGATCAATATTCTAACCCGGATCATCACGGGTCTCTAAGGTAAAACAAATCAGAATGCTATACATTTATTTGCGTTGAAGAGTTAGTGTCAAGAATGCAGTATACACAAAGCAAGAAGCAGCACACACTTATTGGACCCAATAGATAATATCAAAAGAGTAAACAAAAACAAACAGAAATGCGTCACACCTCTTGCTACAACTGACACGAACAGAAAAATACATTACACGATATCTTAGAAAATATTTCATCAGGAAAAATACATTACACTTTATCTTAGAAACTATTTCATCAGGAAAAATACAGTACACTATATCTTAGAAATTATTTCATCAGGAAAAATACATTCCACTATATCTTAGAAACTATTTCATCAGGAAAAATACATTCCACTATATCTTAGAAACTATTTCATCAGGAAAAATACATTACACTATATCTTAGAAAATATTCGACTGGACAGAGAAATTTATAAAGTGAAAATGAAACATAATCTGTAAATCAGTTGTTGTTTAGACTGATACAAGCAACACACGATATTATGTTTGAAAGAAATAGAAGACGAGAGTAAACACCTGGCAGGGCATTTGTTCTGGTACCAACTGAGGATGTCGAGTTCGTGAGTGGATGCTTTACGTTACTTTAAAGTGACAATTTACATTCTGTAAGTTCAGTGATTGAGAATATGCCGTCAGTTCAACGTTACAGATGTTGCGTCCCAATCCACAAAACGTTCGTAGCGCAACGACATTCATAAGTCTATGACAAACTATAAAGTTACGATAGGTCGTAACGTTACGAACGCTTTCTGGATCGAACCCTGGGCCCTTATTCTCGAAACGTTCGTAGCCCTAAAAATTCTAAACTTTGATCGTAGCCAATGTGTTAAGAATGAGCTTAAGAAATTCGTAGGACTACGAACGTTTCGAGAATAGCTAGCCTGGTATGTTTAACCAAAGAGTGTCTAATCAAGGAAGCAAGTAGTATCTGTGCTGAAATGTCGCATCCAAAGAATATAGACCACAGCACATAGTTAAGTCATAAAGTGAATGTTGTTTAATGAGCGAGACTCCAACATCCCAAGTATATCGTGTCACGAAGTTCCTCTTGGATTCAGCGACGAATTTTTAAGAATTCCACGGCAAATTTGAGTAAATTCTGCATCCCATTTTTCAAAATTCGGCAAAAAAACTTATGCAGATAAAAACTTGAAAAAAACAACTAATTAATGCAATTTCAACCTTCGGAAAGATCGATTTTGCGAACATAAGTGCAGTGACAAATTCAAATAATATTATTGTAAGGTGCTGAAGAAAATATCACCTTATGAATAAATCATCTTTATTCGTGAATATTTTGAAATTATCGTTATAACAAATGTCTCCGTTCGTTTTTGTGTAACCAATCATACTTTTGACATTTACCCCTACTTTTCGTTTCGGTTGATAGTCAATTTTGATTCAGCTTTCAAAATAATTAATTCCGCGGCAGAAAAATGGTAAATTCTGCAGGTATTCTGCATGAAAATGCGTTTTCCGCGGACCATACGTTTTTCTACATCAAAAGGTAATTTCCGCGATTTATTCTGCAACCGCGGAATCGCGGAATCCAGGAAGGACTGGTCGGGGATGATTAACCACTGAATGACGTCACAGAGTGTGACGTTCGGATGCTGTTTTCACAGTGGATACTGGGAAACCGCTGTCCTCCAGATTCCCGCTCGGTAACTGAGCACTGTAGGTATTGCATTTCATGTCTTATGTTTGACAACATCCTCTGTATCTTACAAGCACAAACGAGAAAAAAGATAAAAGACAAATGTTACAATATATCACCTGGCCCACATAGACTGTGTTTTTGTTTGTTTTCTTTCCAAAAATTATATCAGTACAAACATTAGATCGGTAAAATAATCAGCTGGGGAAGTCATCAAGAAACTGTTCCACTCTCGTATATACCAATACTGATTTCTGATTAAAAACATAATCGAATCGTTCTTACATATTTAAATATGATCCGTCTGTATAACTGGTTTATGATATCACTTTAACAATTCCTAAACGACACAGTTCAACATAATAGAGATGTGTATTGAGTTGCGTTATATCAAGCAGAGATAATAACAAGCATGAATAAAGTTTATATGAAGAAGTAACATTGTACCTGAAAATGGTAAACATTTGGATTTGGATTGCCTCCTTAACTGACTTTTTTTTCATGTTTCCACGAGTGTGTATGAAATATTTCATACTCACTGTGAACGTACAATTAATCTTCAATGTTGGATCGCATAAAATATAACTTAAAATATAACAATTTTTAAATCGGGAATTTTAACAACAAACATATAAAAAGAATCACCCCTATTGGCAGAGTATGAGTCTGAAATTAAAACAAGCATTCGGTCATTTATTAAACACCATTGATTGTGCCATTGAGATAATTATCATTTTTTTACTTCTGTTATCGGGGTCTTCCCATCCACCCAGCCCTATTGTATGGGTGAATGAGTGAGTTTAGTTTTACGCCACTTTTAGCAATATTCCAGCAATATCACGGCGGGGGGACACCAGAAATGGGCTTCACACATTGTACCCATGTGAGGAATCGAACCCGGGTCTTCGGCGTGACGAGCCAACGCTTTAACCACTAGGCTACCCCACTGCCCCCTGTTTAACAGTGAGGAGTATTGAGTGTGTGTGTACGATGTAGGAACACCCCGGTGAATTATGGCGCAGTACATTAGAATGTGATATATACCGATGTTTTTAATTGATTATGTGCAACTCGGCACAGCCAACCGGAGCAACTGGGCCCATGCTCTGAACAATTAAACAACACGAGACATGTAGGAAGTCTCATTTATATACAAAACATGTCATCGTATCCCAGTTGCATAGATCGATGCTCATGCTGTTGATCACTGGATTGTGTGGTCCAGACTCGATTATTTAGACCGCCGCCATATAGCCGGAATATTGCTGAGTGCGGCGTAAAACAACACACCAACAATCCAGTCTTTACAGACACGAGCTGTATATAAATAAAGCAAATATATAGTTAGATTACAAGCTACTGTATATATACCTTGCTCCACGCAATGACCGGTACTATAAAAGCATACAGTGTGTAAGAACGGTTTATGTTACTGTTGCAGTGTCTCTGTGCTACCGTTACATGCAGCATAAGCTGTCATCCTCATCGATCCAAGTCAATACTACGGTGTCCTCACAGTGTGCCTACATGCCCTTCTGCCTACTGTCTTAAAACAACATATTACAGTCTGTAGGTTCTGCATGTGTAGGCACTTTGACAAATAATAACACCCTTCATCACCCAATAACGACAAATAGACCAGTCCAGAAACCAGGCCAAAACATATACAGTAGACTCTGTCTAATCCAACACTGATTAAGAATAGACTAAATACACAGTCGTTTTAAGAATGTTGTTTTACTTAGTTGATTAGGAATAGACTAAATAAACACATTTTACCAAGCTACAACTGGCCTCTGGGCTTATGGAGCTGTACTGTCAAAACGAAAGGAATAAAGTCCTTTATATAGAATTTGATAGAGAGTTAGATACTGTTTCTCACTTAAACTGTACAATGGTAGAGCTTCAGAGAGTAGAGTATATTTCTTCTCAGACCGGAGGTCAGCACGCTCTCTGCCACACACTGGAAATGCTTCCTATCTAACTGTAAAGGTCGCCTTGCCATCATGACTATGTGAGAAATGCATCCCCGTACAGTCACCCCAAGATTGAAGATGCTGAGAGTCTTCGCTTCACGAGCAAGTTAAGAAACCGTCTCAATTAAACAAATCACTGAGAAAAGCACATCACGATGTCTTTGAATTCATCTGTCATCTACAAGGCATTGAGGATGCTAACAGAAAGAAAAGAGCCCAACTAGATCTTGGTGCAGCTCCAGTGCACAGAAAACGGATATATAGAGAAATTGACTGTCGGCTGCAGAGACTTATGAACCACTTGTTAGAAGTTGTTTGAGTGGCATTTTTAGAACAACTTCTTTATTTTGTGAGTGCGACGTAATATTCACTCTTGCTTGACAACGGTACAGGAATCTGTATCGGAACGTCACACTCACGAAATAAAGAAGTTGTTATCCATAAAAACTTGTTCCATATTGCACTTGTTAGAAGGTCGCGAACCCAAGCTACAGGTCCTCGATGCTGCAAGCCATCTCCTCAAGCGCGATCTTTAATGAACTATATTTTGTGTAGAGATGATGGATATGAAAAGTGTCTTTAAATAATGCTACGTTTGATGCTATTATTATCATCTTAATAAATGATGAACTCTGAATGTTGTTCTTTTTATCTGTTACTTAATTGGATCAGACCATGTAGACATGGGGATGATGACTGTTTTCACTTGCCATTGCCAATGTGCAACTCCCTATATATGTTTCAGGACTGTAGGCAGAATGTCATGTAGACACAATGTGAGTGAACCCAGCTGCACATGCTTCAGGCATCAGAATGCATCTCTCTGACATGGACCTAAGGACAACTCATCCACCATCACCCACTTGATGTCATCAAATTGATGATACAGGCTCAACAGTGTTGTAAAGTCAAGTTAAAGGCACAATGTCACATATTTTCGACAATTTTTTGGCCTATATTTTATATATTGGGGGCATATGCCCTCACTTTCCTATTGATGCAATAAAAGACGTATTGTCAATTACGACTTGTCTGAAGTCGTAATTGAAACTTCGAGGCGAACTGCTTCCAAACAGATAACGCTTGCCATATATGGAATGTAAAGAATTGTTCCGTACATCTGAAAATGTCGCACGTGGTGTTGTCAGTGTTTGCCGAACTGGTTTCAATCACAAGTTGTGCGTAGGATATTCGTAAAGAGCGCTCCAAGGGACATAACTCTATGGGGTTCGTTTGAAATAATGTCCGGCCTGTAGAGGGCGAGAGTCGATTTAATGCAACTTTTCAAATTTAATATTGTAACCTAAATAGGTAAAGAAAAAATGAATAAATTATATAGTAGCTTCCCTGAGGGCTGATAGTATTATTCAGAGAATAGCATTATGTATTTTTAGAGAAATGTGGTGTGACATTGTGCCTTTAACATTCTCCACTGTTGATCCCCACCACGCCCGAGCCAACTAAACTGACTTACAAAAGAAAGTACACATGGCGCTTTGTCAACACGTACACAATGTGTATAATCTTATGTCACAATTAATACATATTTTAAAGCATTTACGGTATATTTTAGGAAAATAATCCCAAACCCTTGGCGTGTACCTTTTTCTAAGTCCCTATATGTTAGTAAATGATACATATACTGACGTTAATAAGAAAGTACACACCTGGTGTTTTGGGACTGTTCCCATTAAAACCATACATATTTTGCTAGCAATGTTGTAAATGGGTACAATACCTGTGGTGTTTTGGAAACACTTGCACAATGTTTGTGACAGAATCAAAACACTTTTTAAATATTAATGCTGTTTTAAAGGAAATATTTTACAAAAGAATCAGGTGTGTACTTTCTTTTTGACCGTCAGTTGAATATCTGCATCACACAATTTAATGCTAGTAATAACATAATATCCGATGCCCATCTTCCCCACGAATAACAATAATCATGATGGTAATGATGGATGAGAAAAGAGGTGAGGCGGTTACATAGAGTTTAACTTCACGTTACAAAGATCGCAGATGTATAGTACCGTGAAAGCACATCGTGTTCATGTAGGTGGTCGGTTCAATCATTATTACCGACATGGTGCCAGTCAAATGAGATACCGTGCCGCAGTTCAACAAGGACACGTGGCTCAGAAACAGTATACTGACTCTGAGACTAAAGGTCCTTTTAATATCCCTTTTATGTCAAAGCCAAGTTGTACCATCTTTTCACGTCATTTCATTTCACGACGATGATGATAATGATGATGATGATGATGATGGCGGTGGTGATGATGATGATGATGATAACGATGAAGGTGATGGTGATGATGATGATGAAAACTGAAAGAGGAGCACCAGTGTTGAGTGTAAAAATACAAATTAATACTTACGAATATGCTTCCTCCAATCATCGAGTTCATCTTGAAGGAGTTGAAGAGCATCTCAAATATATTCTTCGCTATTTTCCCCTTGTCCCGGATGTCGACGGCCTCAGATATTCCTCCAGTAAAATCCACCAGTGCGTCTTGCAGCTTCCCCCCGTCCAGAGCCTCATAGCTGCCCCTGAGTCTGACAATCCAGACAGACATTGAGTCCCAGAAATAACATTTTGTAAGTTAAAAATAAATCTACTCCTAAAGATACTCCAAAAACTAATCAGGAACTCAATTCTAGGTCCCTTTCACCCGTGAAGATCCGGGTTAGAATTGGTCTTCGGAAACTATGCTCCTCGTAAAAGGCGACTAACGGGATCGGGTCGCCAGGCTCGCTGACTTGGTTGACACATGTCATCGTACACCAGTTGCGTACATGCTGATGATGTTCTTCACTGGATTGTCTGGTCCAGACTCGATTATTCACAGACTGCGGCCATAGCTGGAATATTGCTGAGTGTGGCGTTAGATAACAAACATTAATCTAAATTCCTGGCTCTGCGGCAGTCTGGACTTATTTTATCATTCTAGGCTTGAGTTCCACTCATCTTTTAATATATTTCTGTATGGCCTGGGAAACGGACTACAGATACAATGTATAGTACTGTCATGGATATCGTGAGAGGTGAGGTGAGGTGAAATTGGGTTTTACGTCGTGCTTGAGAATATTTCGCTCATATGACGACGTGCATGCGTGTGTATGTGTATGTGCGGCTGCTTGTACTAGCCCAGACTGAAGCTGGTTTTATAGTGCTAGCCCACTGAGATACCATGCCGCAGTGAAGCATGAATACCCCACTCAGACACATTATACTGACTCCGAGCCGACCAGTCCTTGTTGTACCCATTAACGCCGAACGCCAGGCAGGGACCAACAAGTACCATATTTTAACGTCTTTTTGGTATGACGCGGTCGGGGATCGAACCCGCGACCTTCCGCTCTCCGGGCGGACGGACGCTCCAACCACTACACCACGGAGGCGGTCGGATATCGTGAGAGAGTGAGTTGAATTGGATTTAACGACGCTTCTATCCGTGTTTTAGATATTACACGGCTTACCATCTTATATAACTTATATAGCGTACATAAAAATGATATAACTTTTTGAATCCCACGGGTTTAGTGCTGACAGTGAAGTCGACATGGGATTCAAACACAGAATTCTGAAAAGCATACGAAACGCAAATCGCGACTTGTCAACCATTTTGGGGGAATATGAATAGTACTCGGAAACTGCTCATTTACCCAAGGGGACGGTGGGGTAGCCTTGTGGTTAGAGCGTTGGCTCGTCACGCCGAAGACCCGGGTTGGATTCCCCATATGGGTATAATGTGTGAAGCTCATTTCTGGTGTTCCCCGCCGTGACATTGCTGGAATATTGCTAAGAGCGGCGTAAAACCATACTCACTCACACACTCGTTTACCCAAGTACAAGACAAATTAGCCTTGCTCCAAGGCTGTGCAGAATGCTAAGCCCATGGATGTATAGTAATTCTATCCTTTTGATAGGCAAGTCTAGATACGTGGACAGTACAGGACGCTAGTCTGTTATTTATATGTTTTCAGAAATTTCCATTTAAACTATAAACTATTACATTAGAGACTTGTGCAAGTCTAAAGACAAACGTAAAAGACAGTTTGAATGAAGGTGAGTAATGACACCCGGTGTCACGTGTGTTGATGCCGGGGGAAGGGGTCTGTGTGTGTTACAGCTACTGGTTTGCTCGATCCAGACTCGACTATTTACTTGCAACGACGATATATACACAAAGAACTTAACTTAGCACCCCCTGTATTTTTGGAATGAAAATAACATGAGTTTTTCTGATCCATATGATCCTTTGACAAAACGACAAAATGATTGGAATCCATGTTGATTTTATGATGATAGTTCCCCATTTAAAAAAAACACACTGACTTTCATACAAAACCATATCTGTACAAGTATGGTCGTGGAATGTTTAATGTTGAATTTATTAGTGAATGTGAACATTTAAAATGTCATTTTGCGTGTCTTACACGATTCAAGGTCAATACCGAGTGTAGCCTCCATGTGACTGTATGGCCGCCAGCACCCTCCCATACCACCTGTCAGCCTCCTGATCTTCTGAAGGAGTAGTCTACAATATTTTTCGTGTGAAAAATTGGGCCAGGTTCTGTACAGGAGGATCCCTTTGCTGCACACGACGACCAATCATGTTCCAGATATGCTCCAAAGGGTTAAGGCCGGGGCTCATTCAATCGTGAGATATGTCAGGGGGTGCTTAACTAAGTTCTTTGTGTATATTTGATATATACTGACTGCGGGGTAAAGCAACATGTATTAACTTATCCAATGTGTCCTATCTGATATTAGGAGAGTGAGGGTTGACACAACTTCTAGCATTATGCCAGTAATGAATACCAGGGGACACGAGAAATCGGTTTGACAGATTGACGAGCGAATCCTTCAACCAGACTACCACACCCCCACCGTCCCACCCCATCGGGTATGAAGACCGGAATGATGGCAGAACCTGCAGATGACTTACTTGGCGTAGGCCTTCTCCATGAGGGCGGACCAGAACTCGTTGGTGCGTTCCCTGTTGTGGCAGAAGATGAGGCCGTGGCCGTTGGTTGGGAGGTAGTCGTCGATGATGATTTCCTTATACTCCCCGTACCACCAGAAGTAGAAGTGGAAGATCCCTGTAATGTCAAAGACTATGTTATGTACCACCAGAAGTAGAAGTGGAAGATCCCTATAATGTCAAAGACTATGTTATGTACCACCAGAAGTAGAAGTGGAAGATCCCTGTAATGTCAAAGACTATGTTATGTACCACCAACAGTTGAAGTGGAAGATCAGTGTAATGTCAAAGACTATGTTATGTACCACCAGACGTAGAAGTGGAAGATCCCTGTAATGTCAAAGACTATGTTATGTACCACCAGAAGTAGAAGTGGAAGATCCCTGTAATGTCAAAGACTATGTTATGTACCACCAGAAGTAGAAGTGGAAGATCCCTGTAATGTCAAAGACTATGTTATGTACCACCAGAAGTAGAAGTGGAAGATCCCTGTAATGTCAAAGACTATGTTATGTACCACCAGAAGTAGAAGTGGAAGATCCCTGTAATGTCAAAGACTATGTTATGTACCACCAGAAGTAGAAGTGGAAGATCCCTGTAATGTCAAAGACTATGTTATGTACCACCAGAAGTAGAAGTGGAAGATCCCTGTAATGTCAAAGACTATGTTATGTACCACCAGAAGTAGAAGTGGAAGATCCCTGTAATGTCAAAGACTATGTTATGTACCACCAAAAGTAGAAGAGGAAAATGCCTGTAATGTCAAAGATTATGTTATGTACCACCAAAAGTAGAAATGGAAAATCCCTGTAATGTCAAAGACTAGGGTTATGTACCACCAAAAGAAGAAGTGGAAAATCTCTGACATGTCAAAGACTAGTTTTATGTACCACCAAAAGTAGAAGTGGAAGATCTCTGTAATGTCAAAGACTATGTTATGTACCACCAAAAGTAGAAGAGGAAGATCCCTGTAATGTCAAAGACTATGTTATGTACCACCAAAAGTAGAAGAGGAAGATCTCTGTAATGTCAAAGACTATGTAATGTACCATCAAAAGTAGAAGTGGAAAATCCCTGTAATGTCAAAGACTATGTTATGTACCACCAAAAGTAGAAGTGGAAGATCCCTGTAATGTCAAAGACTATGTTATGTACCACCAAAAGTAGAAGTGGAAAATCCCTGCAATGTCAAAGACTATGTTATGTACCACCAAAAATAGAAGTGGAAGATCACTGTAATGTCAAAGACTATGTTATGTACCACCAAAGGTTAAAGTGGAAGATCAGTGTAATGTCCAAGACTATGATATGTACCACCAGGAGTATAGTGGAGCGGCTAAGCAGATAAAATGTGCATTTAATGATAAAAGCATGACACTTTGCACATTTATAGATTGATACATAGTGAACATTTTAGGATATGGAGGCACTCAAAATATTTCAATTTGCGCATGCGCAGTAGACAAATAATATTTTGCCTTTTCTGGATCCCGTAATAGCTTTGGGCCTGCCACAGTACAATAATGGGACGATTTTTTCTAAATATACTGACCCAAAATACTCTTTAAACATCTTGAAAACATAGCTGAATCAATGTTATGAACACTGGCTCTCGCACCAGTGCATGTAAGTGAGGACTGTTTGCACTTGCTTCGGTTGTTACATCCCTTTGTACTGACACGATACCAACTCCTGACAAGATTCTGGTGTAGTGTCGTCCAGTAGGGAACATACTGTCCACTTTCCTTCTGTATCACTCACTTGGAGATGGGAGTTCAGGCTGTGGAAGAATGACTGACCACACACATGACCTGCCTGGTAAGCTGCCCTTTTGACATGCTGTACATGTGTTGATGGGATGGCATGAATTGAATTTTTCTTCGCAAATAATCTCAAAAAAAGTAATTGAACATAAAAAGAAAAATATTCCCAAAGCATCCTTCCATGATGGCAGGGAAGGAGCAGTTGCCATATAGTGCTCTTACTTCGTGTGGGTTTGAAGCTGAGGGAGGTTCTAAGCCTACATCTCTGTGCTGGAAGTATTACCGATCTCATCCAGAAGGATATGTAGTTGTTTTGGATACTTCTGCTGTGACATCTCTCATGAGCGGGATGAAGAGTCATCTTAACTTCTGACGTCTGATGCTCGTTCTATTGAAGATAATAGTGGGATATGAAACTGTCCGTCTGGCTGATTTTGGCAATAAAATCCAAACGGAGGCCAAGATGCACGGAAGTATTGGGACCTTTATCAAATCTGGTGAGGCTGAGGTCTATAGAATGGAATTCTGAGTGACTTTAGAGCCTTCACCATGTTGATGACAGAACTGATGGGTGCTAAGAGCCCAGTCTTGAGATTCTTTGAGGTTCTGAGGTTGTATATCTGCTGAAATCCCCTTACTGCTGGCAAATTAGTCAAGACTCTTCCACTTATCATCATACAGGCTTCAGGTAGATCTGCATAAAGACCGAAAGAATTCTGCTCTGCTGGAATAGCCGCCACCTGATAAAGTTCTTCTTGATATGCTCCATGCGTGCAGATCAAAGGCACTCGGATTTTGATGCTGCTGCTTCATGTGAGGATTAGTGAGAAGGTTTGACCAATCTGGAAGTTTTAGAACTGGATTGCCTGCTAGCTGGATGAGTTGGCTGTCCTGGTCTTCAATGAATGATTGGACAGTCGAGGGGCCCAGTGGTTAATGGCTCGAATAACTGCCTAACCTCGGTGATTGATATGAAGTAGCTTTTCTTCTGGAGACCACAGCCCTGAGGTTACCTCTGTGTCGAGGTGTGCTCCCCAATCCTGTAGAGACGCGTCTACTCACAGATGCAGGTTGAAGCTTAGCTCGCCCAGAAGGTCCTTGCGCAAACCTTTGATTTCATCGTCCACCATTGGAAATACTCTGGTAGGTGATGTGGTAGGTTTGGTCTGAAGTCCTGCTGGACCAGCAGTCAGGCTAGTTACCTCTGGATGGGTCGTAGTTGCAGTCTGCCCCTCTTCGTGAGTGATTGGGATGACGTTGGGCAGCAATCGTAGTGTGTAATTCAAAAGACGTTTGAGTTTAACGGCTTGTTGAAGTGATTTAATGCCATTGTCTAGGTAGAAGGTGCATCAAATTACCCTGAAGGAAGGTTGAAGCAAGCTCACGATAGGCTTGGTTACCCATGTATATAAGCACGGGCCATGAAATTGCCCTCCACTGTTTTTTTTATGGTTGAACAGGAATCGTAGATACTTCCTGGACCCTGGGTGGATTGGTATATGCAGATATGCATCCCTTAAATCCATGCTTGCCAGAAAGTTGTTTGTCTTATCATCTGCTTCAGCTGTAGAAGGTAGAGAATTCCGAACTTCTCTGTCTTCAATAAGTAATCATTGTTGAACGTCTTCATATTAGTCTGGACTAAGAAAATTGGGGAGCAGAACCCTGGGTCGAGTGCCTCTTGAGGTTTATTGCTTCTTTGGATAGAAGTGACTCTATCGCATCTGTGATCCTTGGTTGTAGGGTTTCTGCGTAATGTATCTGCGGAAGATAGAGTGGAGCGGTGGCGTCGTGTTCACTGGATGGTATATCTATTCCTTAAGATTTGTGTGATGAATGGGTCTTCCAGAAGGTCCCACTTTGGCCAATACTTCCTTGTCTATGTAGCAAGGTGAGTCCCGCCGATGCTGAGCAGATCTGGTCGGAGATAGACTTCTGGTACTTCTCCTGGATGACCATGGACAAAAGCATACGTTCTTTGTCGGACTGTGGATCTTTGAAGTGTGATGTCATCGCCTTGTTGATGGATCTGGACATGGTGAGGCCGGGAAGACCCTGCTTTCTGGTAGCTTTGGTTCTTGATGACTTGCAAAAAGTTGCTCCAGTTGGTGGTAAGGTGAAGGAGGACGATCCTTCGATGGGGAAGCTATGGGTAACCCGTCTGCAATCCAAGTTAGCTGGTATTTATCATCGTAGATTGATGTTGGGCCTCCATGATACGATTCTAACCCTGTTGGCACTATTATGTGAGTATGAAGAGTGACAGGCTTGGTCAAGTGCGTCCACTGCACATATGCAGCTTGGAATGTGTTGGGGTGAGATGTGTTTTTTTCTATTGAAGGGGAACACAAGCACTTGATTTTCCACTACTATTCGCAAATGAGATCAGATAAGCAATCAGTATGAGTCAGGATAAATGTTTGCACTTAGTCAATTGATATTTACCATTAAACAATAAAACCAATTAAGTATGATTTGTACCGGAAAATATGACTGCTCCCTTGTGAAAGACAATCTAAAGTATCTCCCTTGTTTGCCCTTGAGCCATGAAGTTGGGGAATAATCACATAGATTTTGATTGTTAAACATATCCAAGACTTTTTTTATTGTGCTGCATATCTTTTGTCACGTATTATGCTTATTTTCAGTCATTTGTAATCAGATAAATCCCAAGCATGCACACATTTTCTCAAAGAGTTCAATAGTCCAAAAAGTTGTCTGCAAGCCGCCATTTTGGGAAGAGGGAGTGTTAATTTTTTCAAAATGTTTTGTATTATTCTAAAATTATGTATTTTTTGTCTTTTCATGAACCTGTAAATCACTTTTTATGAAAATTATAGGTGTGTAATGAATGGCAATAATAAAGATCGAAGGGGAAACGCTGAAAATAGTATGTCGGAGTTTATGTACTGCGCATGCGCACAAAATACAAAATTTGAGGTGCCTCCATATCTGAAAGTATTTCGGATATGTTCTTTTATATGATGACCGATTTTGGTGCTTTTATCATCAAATGCACAATTCTTATGAAAAATTGATCTTAGCCGCTCCACTAGTAGAAGAGGAAGATCACTGTAATGTCAAAGACTAGTGTTATGTACCACCAAATGTAGAGGTGGAAGATCCCTGTAATGTCAAAGACTATGTTATGTACCACCAAAAGTAGAAGTGGAAAAGCACTGTAATGTCAAAGACTATGATATGTACCACCAAAAGTAGAAGAGGAAGATCAATGTAATGTCAAAGACTATGTTATGTACCACCAAAAGTAGAAGTGGAAGATCCCTGGAATGTCAAAGACTAGTGTTATGTACCACCAAAAGTAGAAGTGGAAGGTCTCTGTAATGTCAAAGACTATGTTATGTACCACCAAAAGTAGAAGTGGAAGATCCCTGTAATGTCAAAGACTATGTTATGTACCACCAAAAGTAGAAGTGGAAGATCCCTGTGATGTCAAAGACTATGTTATGTACCACCAAAAGTAGAAGTGGAGATCCCTGTAATGTCAAAGACTATGTTATGTACAACCAAAAGTAGAAGAGGAAGATCCCTGTAATGTAAAAGACTATGTTATGTACCATCAAAAGGTGAAGTGGAAAATCACTGTAATGTCAAAGACTATGTTATGTACCACCAGAAGTAGAAGTGGAAGATCCCTGTAATGTCAAAGACTATGTTATGTACCACCAGAAGTAGAAGTGGAAGATCCCTGTAATGTCAAAGACTATGTTATGTACCACCAAAAGTTAAAGTGGAAAATCCCTGTAATGTCAAAGACTATGTTGTGTACCACCAAAAGTAGAAGAGGAAAATCCCTGTATTGTCAAAGACTATGTTATGTACCACCAAAAGTTGAAGTGGAAGATCCCTGTAATGTCAAAGACTATGTTATGTACCACCAAAAGTAGAAGTGGAAGATCAGTGTAATGTCAAAGACTATGTTATGTACAAGCAAAAGTAGAAGTGGAAGATCTCTGTAATGTCAAAGACTATGTTATGTACCACCAAAAGTTGAAGTGGAAGATCCCTGTAATGTCAACGACTATGTTATGTACCACCAAAAGTAGAAGTGGAAGATCAGTGTAATGTCCAAGACTATGTTATGTACCACCAAAAGTTGAAGTGGAAGATCCCTGTAATGTCAAAGACTATGTTATGTACCACCAAAAGTAGTAGAGGAAGATCCCTGTAATGTCAAAGACTATGTTATGTACCACCAAAAATTAAACTGGAAAATCCCTGTAATGTCAAAAACTAGTGTTACGTACTATCAGCCGCTAAAGTGGAAGATCCCTGTTATGTGACACACAATACGCGTTTGATAACTGATTATATTTTGCTCACCTGCATATTCATTTCCGAAGCCCTGGTCACGTGGTACAACCCGATCCAGCTGCTTCCGGTGCGAGGTCGCTAAGATGGCAGCTCCGGCCACGAACCAACAGTCACCTTGATGAGATGGAAAAAAAGCATGCAACTGACGGAAATCAGAAAAGTCTTAAACCCTGGCAAGCTGCTAAATCAGAGTAAAATATGGGCGAAAATATAAGTACATTATGTCAAGAAAATCAATATAGACAAAAGCGAATTTTAGTAACAAAGTTCCATAGAGGGGAACCTACTAATAGTAATGAGGTTTAGGAACAGGTTGGTCGCTGCCCCCGGGGTATGGTTTGACACCAGCACAGCCAGGACTATTCCAGTTGTAGAGTATTTCTACCCCATCAGGTTTGTTTAGTACATTCAGTAATGTTCTAGGCACACCACAGCCACATACGGGTTAGAACTGGTCTTCAGCAACCAAATTCTCCTCCCACAGAGGTTACTTGTCATATCTTCATACGAACCTCTGTTCTAATACGGTCATATTTCCCGGTACTCGTAAAATCCCCTAGCGGCAAAAAATCGCAACACGAATTATCTCCCTTCTTTCTATCCAATCAGAACACGTGTTGCATCGACTTAGATCCAACTTGACTAATACAAGCAAATGTGGGGTCACAAATATCCCTCATCTACCGGGGACTTGTGTTGATGTGACACACAAGACATACAATGGCTAGCTGTCCGTTGTCAACGAGGGCGATGGAGACGCCATTGATCCGCCATTACATGACTGAGTTCTGTCTAGAAGAAACGTTTGCGCATAGCGCAAGGGAAGAGATTCTAGTTTTCCCAAAGCATACGGAAATTACCGAGGCCTTGCGAATGATCACTTTTGAAACAACGTCGCTGACTGCACAACTAAATCTGATTGCAACCAATCACGAATCCTGAACACTCGCACCATGAAAGGGCCGTATTAGAACAGAGGTTCGTAGGAAGATATGACAAGTAAACTCTGTGGGAAGAGAATGCATCAACCCATGCTTGTCGTAAGAGGCGACTAACGGGATCGGGTAGTCAGGCTCGCTGTCTTGGTTGACACATGTCATCGCATCCGAATTGCGTAGATCGATGCTCATGCCCAGTCTCTGGATTATTTAATGTCTATCATCAACAGACTACCGACATTTATAGCTAAAATACATGGAATTATCATGAAACGGCCCTCCCATTATCAGAAATTTGCGGGCCGCTGCAAATGATATTGGACCGCTCAACCTTAACGACGGGCCACTATCAGTTCTGTTGTCAAGTGACGTCATAGTGGGTGCATGGGCTTACGGTTCATTCGACATTAATTGGCTTTCGACTGGCAGATATAGTGGGTCAAACAAGTCATAAAAGCTTTAAATAGCGGTAATATTGGCTTTCTTGTTGGTGCTAACCTTAACAATTGCACTATTAAGACTGTTGATGGACCAAAACAGAACACTGACATAGTTTGACATGTTGCAGGCTATGGTCTTGTCAAAGGCCAAGGTCGAATATCGTCACTTTCTGTTGTGACGTCACTTGAATTGTTCAATTCCTTCATTGTTTCCTTTTTCTTTTAAACACAAATTCACAAATGTATTTTAGCAATAATAACGGTAATGCTATTTTTGAGGGCATTATCATATGCAGAAGCCCTCGTCGGGCAGTTAATGGAAGACCTCGGGCTTCTGCAAATGATAATGCCCTCAAAAATAGCATTACGCTTATAATAACGTAATATATAGCTGCGTTAAACAATAAACTACATTACCAGTCACTGATATAGGTACAAATAATGTCTCCCGCCGTCTGGGTACAAGTACAAACAAACAGCCACAAAAGCTTGACCTCCCGATGCAATTTAGTCGAGTGGTAGACGGGTGATAAATTTCTGGGGATCTATTCTGACACTCTACATTGGGGTCATGGTCAGGTCACGTTCCCAGCAGGGGGTTGGGGTGGAGACATACCCAAGTAACCTTGGTCAAGGTCATGACGGCGCGCCTCGTTCAGGATAAACACAGGGTTGTTGGCGATGTCCTGGAAATAAGAGACGTGGGTGTTAGTTTCAGCATCAATTCAGTATCAATTGTTCATTGACGTCGTAGACAGTTTTAAACTAAATATAGAAAACGGTTTACTGGTCGTTCATAGGGTACGATCAGCGAGATTACATAAATACAACATAGAGTTTCACCACGATTTATGACAAAGTGTTTTGGGATCACAACGAACAAGATGGTAACCTTGCCATCGGTTGAAACCCATCGGTTGGCACACAGGTGTAGTATTCGCTAATTCACATAACATCAGGGTTCGAATCCATATGTGGAGACGGGTGCTGCAGTGTCTACCATTAGAGAGAGATTCATAGTAAATTCATATCATAAATGACCCGTGAAGGTCCGGGTTAGAATTGATCTTTAGTAACCCATGCTTGTCGTAAGAGGCGACTAACGGGATCGGGTGGTCAGGCTCGCTGACTTGGTTGACACATGTCATCGGTTCCCAATAGCGCAGATCGATGCTGATGCTGTTGATCACTGGATTGTTTGGTCCAGACTCGATTATTTACAGACCGCCGCCATATAGCTGGAATATTGCTGAGTGCGGCGTATAACTAAACCCACTCACTCACTCATATCATAAATTGTGTCAAAAAACATTTTGTTGTGCTGACTAAACGAGATTACACCGCCGCCATAAAGGGTATACTGGATATAAAAATAACTCAATGTGAGTATTGATTCAAGCGACCCTGAGTCATCCACTAATCTGATAGCCCAATATGGCGACGAAACTTATGCTATGTGACACGGTGTGACATGGAGGTAACATATTATAAGTTGTATGCTTCTCTCGAGGGTAATACATCAGACCGTATTACCAGAGGGAGAAGCATACAACGTATTTATCTTATCGCCATGTTTAATGTACAAAGTATCATATTATTTTATTTTGAAGATCGCTACCGACTATATATGACATGTAAATAAAATGGCGTCTGCCTCTCGACCGGATTTTTAAAATCAGTGAAACATATTCTGACAAGCTTAAAACTGCTATAAAAATGGTTAATTATGTTGAGTGCAAACGACTCAATGAATGAAATAGTTTAAATAAAGCAATGTCGCTACAATACTCTGTGCATAGTGAACTCATTAAAACAGCTAATCGAACGGTTTTTGAACTCCGGGCACTGCATGCTTCATATTTTGACGTCATACGATTGTTAGCGATACACCTACTCGGCGGAGAGTTTGGCGGTTACCGTGGCAGCGGGTAATATTTTTTCCAGTTGTCACCCTCCTGGGAAGGGTGACACGGAAACTTGTTAAAGCGCCATTGACCAATGAAATTCACATGAAGGTAGCCGCCATATAGCTGGAATATTGCTGAGTGCGGCGTAAAACTAAACTCACTCACTCACATGAAGGTAAGATAAGGAGGGTTTCACGATTCTGTCGCGGAGGGAAACGTATGTTGGATAATAAACCCCCGACTGGCGTCATTCCGCTCGGCCAGCTCGTTTCATGTGACAGCAAGATGCAATTATAGAAGATAGATGAAATAATAAGATACATTTGATGTATTGTGATGGGAGGTGGACGCTCTAACCACTACACCACGGAGGCGGTTATTGTGATGGGAACCATGCAGATGTTGTTTCTACCAGAGGATGTTGCACAGACCTCGTGCTAATACAGGTAGGGTTAACGCTGTAGTGAACCGCCTCCGTGGTGTAGTGGTTAGAGCGTCCGCCCGGAGAGCGGAAGGTCGTGGGCTCGATCCCCGGCCTCGTCATACCAAAATACATCAATATGGTACTTGTTGGTCCCTGCCTGGCGCTCGACATTAATGGGTAAAACAGGACTGGTCGGCTCGGAGTCAGTATACTGTGTCTGAGTGGGGTATTCATGCTTCACTGCGGCATGGTATCTCAGTGGGCTAGCACTATAGCTAGTACAATCAGCCACACATACACACGTCGTCATATGAGCAAAATAATCTTAAGTGCGACGTTTAACCCCATTATAGCTAAAATACATGGAGTTATCATGAAACGGCCCTCCCATTATCAGAAATTTGCGGGCCGCTGCAAATGATATTGACCGCTCAACCTTAACGACGGGCCACTATCAGTTCTGTTGTCATGTGACGTCATAGTGGGTGCGTGGACTTACGGTTAATTCGACATTAATTGGCTTTCGACTGGCAGATATTCTGGGTCAAACAAGTCAAAGCAACCCGAATTCCCGCTTTAAATAGCGGTAATATTGGTGTTCTTGATGGTGCTAACAATTGCACTATTAATGCTGTTGATGGACCAAAACCGGACACTGACATAGTTTAACATGTTGCAGGCTATGGTCTTGTCAAAGGCCAAGGTCGAATATCGTCACTTTCTGTTGTGACATCACTTGAATTGTTCGATGACGTAATTGCAATCAGGCAGTCAACCCCGTCAGAAGTTAATTTTGGTAAACTTACAGTCAAATTCCTTCATTGTTTCCTTTTTCTTTTCAACACAAATTCCATGTATTTTAGCAATAATAACGGTATTGCTTTTTTTGAGGGCATTTGCAGAAGCCCTCGGTCTTTTTCAAGACCTCAGGCTTCTGCAAATGATAATGCCCTCAAAAATAGCATTACCCTTATATTTCAGCTCACCTCACCTCACTTTTATCAACGAGTGTTGATATGTTTGATATCAGAAGACACAAGGACGAGATTCTATTTATCATCAAAAATCACTTGTCATTAGTTTTCAATGAAAAATGTACATCTCTGAACACGATACTGCCATTTGCAGTGCAGCGATGTTAGGGCATTGTACAAAATCTACTGTCAAAACGATATCTCCTAGGAGATATTGTATGATCTCACACAAGCTCTACAGTTGGCCATAGATGATAAATTCTAATCCTTTGTTAGCAATGAATCATACGACTTTATGGATAACAGTGAGTGAGTGAGCGAGTGAGTATGGTTTTACGCCGCTTTTAGCAATATTCCAGCAATATCACGGCGGGGGATATCAGAAATTGGCTTCACACATTGTACCCATGTGGGGAATCGAACCCGAGTCTTCAGCGTAACGATTTAACCATTAGGCTGCCCACCGCCCCTTTTGGATGACAACATCATGCACAGTGTGAAACCAAAACTTGCATCTGTCAAATTAAATCAATACTGGAGTGATGGGCTCAGCTCATGCAGCAGCATTCGCAGACAAAACATGTCTGTTTGAGTGACCTGAATCCCATTTGCTAGGACACGAATGACGTGAGTTCGTTCCAAGTGGGTTGTTTCTAACATTAAAGTAAACGCAAAGCACAAACAAGCCTTGACCTGTCACTCCCTGTATATATATAGGTATAATTTATGGACGGTAGATCGTAAGTGTTCCCTTTATCTGTGGGGATCTTTAAAACTATGTTGGTCACAAATAGAACTGTTCTTTAAAGCTGCACCCTCTCCCTCTTAGATCTGGTTTCAAACAAAATATTAATGGCCGTTAACAAAATCAACAGAGCATCACGCAATGGTCGGATCTGATAAAACCGAAATATTACTTTTTGTAATAATGTACTTCATGTTCACAAAAGCTTGTCGCTTGTTGTATGCGAGTTACACTACACTCTATAAACAGATCTCTACAATGACAAGACGGTGGAAGATTGTAACCTTCACTACAACGCCGGAGACATACTGGGGTGCTGTTCTTCTCCCACCTGTCTGTTCCTGAACAGATGATCAGGACGCCGTTGGTCACAAACGCATGGTGAAGCTGTATGGACGCTGTACATACCATCCGTACTGAGCTACGAACAACCCGCTATGTGGGCATGGCAGTACGGGCACCTTAGCATAGCATGTCAAATGAGAATGACTGAGGAAAGGATCAGGATAGAGAGATGCCAAGTGAAAAAGAGTGAGTGAGTGAGTATGGTTTTACGCCGCTTTTAGCAATATTCCAGCAATATCACGGCGGGGACACCAGAAATAGGCTACACATTGTACCCAAGTGGGGAATCGAACCCAGGTCTTCGGCGTGACGCGCGAAGGCTTTAACCACTAGGCTACCCCGCCGCCCCATGGCCAGAGATAGAGAGAATGAGGGGAGACGAAACTGAGCAGGGGAGAGATAAAGAGAGAAATGGGGAGGCAGAGGGGGGTCAGAGAGAAATAGACAGTCATAGAGTGTGTGTGTGTCAGAGAGAAAGACAGTGTTGAGGAGAAAGTGTATAATCACACAGAAGGAGAAGGACAATGACAGAGAGTGTGTGTGTAAGAGAGAAAGACAGAGTCACAGAGAGTTAGACAATCACAGAGAAAGTCAGACAGGAAGAAAGAGAGAGACACTAAGAGAGTGTGTTAGAGAGAGAGAAAGAGAGAGAGAGAGAGCGTCAGAGAGATATCGACAGTCACAGAGAGAAGTGTGGAGTGATAGACACAAAGAGACAGAGAAAGAGAGACAGTCACATAGAGAGTAACATCGAGTGAGAGCCACAGATAGTCAGAGAAAGAGAGCCACAGAGAGATAGTCACATAAAGAGTAACATCGAGTGAGAGACACAGAGAAGGAGAGACAGTCACACAGAGAAACATCGAGTGAGAGACACAGAGAGTCAGAATAAACGTGTCAGTATCGAATAAACGGTTATGGTATACACGTCTGTCTAGAGTAAACAGTTATGGGATACACGTCTGTCTCGAATAAACGGTTACATGGAATAAACACACGTCTCGAATATGTGTTAAACTAACTTTGTGGTGACCTACAGGTAAGCTATTGATATATTCCGTTGCCCATGCAACTATCCAAGGTGAGGCCACTATCCATGCAGGTATTACAAGCATGTCGAGCATGTGATGTTAATGTCCCAACAGAAGGGCAGTCTGTGTTTCACAGGTGGAGTGGAACGCTCGGCTCAAGTCCCCGTTGAACAAGGAGGCTGTAAGATGTATAGCTCTCCGCATTGGAAAAACTGTGTTGTTTCACCCCGCCAGTCAGCAGTTACTGTCGCGAGTAAATCATACCAACGTTATGCTCAGTGGCATGTTAAAGGGGTGTGGGTTATAGACACACGACTATACTGTAGCCATTACCTTCCCTTTGAAACAGGACGATGGATTAAAACACTCCCAAATAAAAGATTATGTACTCTCTGTAATTCAAACGATATTGGACACGAATTTCACTGTTTGTTTATTTGCCTATCTTGGTTCTAGAAAGGCAAAATAAACAAACAAACATTACTTTGGAAACCCGAATATGCACAAAATGAACCAGCTTTTTCACTCTAATAAACTCTGAACAATTAGTAAATTAGCAATATTTTGAAAAGTAATAATGTCGCATTTTAAGCAACGCCCCAAAAAGTTACACAATTACATTGTTTATTAAACTGATTAAATGCATGTACAGACAGTTTATTCCTGCAACCAAGCGATATGTATATATAACAATGTTGTGTACCATACATGTATGTAACATATATGTATGAGAGTGAGTGAGTTTAGTTTAACGCCGCATTTAGCAATATTCAAGCTATATAGCTACGGGCTGTAAATAATCAAGTCTGAACCAGACAATCCAGTGATCAACAGCATGAACATCGAACTACGCAACTGACTGACTGACTGACTGAGTATAGTTTTACGCCGCTTTTAGCAATATTACAGCAATATCACGGCGGGGGACACCAGAAATGGGCTTCACACATTGTGCCCAAATGGGGAATCGAACCCGGGTCTTCGGCGTGACGAGCCAACGCTTTAACCACTAGGCTACCCCACCGCCTTTACGCAACTGACACACGATGACACGTGTCAACAAAGGCAACGAGCCTCACCACCCGATCCCGTCATTCGCCTCTTACGGCAAGTATGGTTGCTGAAGATCAGTTCTAACCTGGATCTTCACGGGTGTAACATACATAAGTTGTACATAATAAATGATGTAAACATGTACCTCTAATGCAGCAGAACGCGGCCGGAGTGTAAAAAAAGTTCAGTTCAGGCATTCGTGTAAACCTGAGTTGTACTGCTAGCCTGGTGTTGAGTGATTGTGCATGTATGTATATCCAGGCATTACAAGCATGCAGACACATATCTATGCCCTCTGTAACGGTAAAAACAGGTGATAAAGTAGGGCTGGTCATCACAAGGTGTTGAATGGACGGGTTCTACTGTCATGTCAGCTGTCAATGCTGTCATCAGGGTACGAGCAGTTGCAAAACCAGTTTGAAGGATAAAATATTTAGAATAGAAGAATACTGAAGTGGTATAATTGATAACGGTATTCATATAAAAAAAGCTGGGGCGGTTGGATAGCCCAGTGATTAAAGCGATCGCTCGCTTCGCCTAAGACACGGGTTCGATTCCCACTTGGGTACAATGTGTGAAGCCCATTTCTGATGTCCCCGCCGTGATATTTCTGGAATGTTGCTAAAGGCAGCGTTAAACCATACTCACTCACTCGCTCCAGAATAACAATTCTCTGAGGGAGGGAGTTGGGTTTTGACAGTATTTCAGTTATATCAAGGCATGTCTGCTTGCTGGGGGAGGAAGGCCCGAAGTAATGCAGGTTTCAAAGGTTTACAGCTTTGGTGAAACCATGCATGAATTACTGATGATTTTTGATCAAACCTTTCAAAATAATATCGGGACTAACAATGCTCACAGAAACAATATTCAGAAGAAACAGTTTTCACACAAACAGTATTCAGGATGACAGTATAAATGGAAAAATTCAACTTGGATACTGGTATTCTGGATAAATTCAACTTGGATACTGGTATTCTGGATAAATTCAACTTGGATACTGGTATTCTGGATAAATTCAACTTGGATACTGGTATTCTGGATAAATTCAACTTGGATAATGGTATTCTGGACAAATTCAACTTGGATACTGGTATTCTGGATTACTTCAACTGGTATTCTGGATAAATTCAGTTGGCTTACAGGTATTCTGGATAAATTCAACTAGTATTCTGGATAAATTCAATTGGGATACTGGTATTATTATTATTATGTTTTACAGATTAAGATGAAAATGCAGCAGAGAGGGTTCGGGTGATCCCGGCACAGTCAGGCTGGTAAGGCTCATCATCAGCTCAGGGCCCTTGCCCCCTCTACACGCAACCCAGACAGCGAATCGGGCTTCTCCCAGGAAACGCTGCCTAGTCGAACCCACCAAGAACTTTCCGGAGAATATGTAGACTCCCCAACACTGCAGCCTTCTGCATTACCCAGAGTGTCAGAAGGGCTGTGCTCCCGGTGAAGAACCCGGGCACGCGCCTGATCTGCGCAAAGAGATCAGGAGGTACGAAACCAAGGGCACCGAGAACAATGGGGAGCCTGACGACAGTGTACTTGGGATGCAAGCGAGACATTTCAAAGGCGAGGTCCGCATATTTAGCATGCTTTTCTTGAATCTTGCCGATCACGTTGCTGTCAAAAGGGACAGAAAATTCAATGATATAAATAAATTCATTGGCTTTATCAAAATGGACAAGATCAGGTTTGTTGGCTTGAATTCTTCTGAGGTTGTATATCCAGAATACCATCATGTCGTTAAGATATGCTGTTTGTGCCAAGGAAGGACATCCACTGACAAGGTGTTGGACAATCTCTGTAAATTCATTGCACAATCGACGTTTCATGCAAATATTTTCTTTTAGAATCACATTTAGGCGATTGCGAGTGGGAAGTGACTGGTCCTGAGCAGCAGCAGGAAACCCTCAGTTTCACATTTAAGACCAGCCGACTTCATCCAGGCGAAGGAGTCGGTGGGATTGCTATTCTGTTCCACGCACTGCATGTACACACGATGCAATGGTTTCTCAGAAAGCTTCTCCACAAATGACCGACTCTGGGCAGACTTGGTGAATAGCTTCACCTGGTTTACTCCGATCGCTGTACCGTCCAGCAGTACATTGCCATTAACAAAACCAACCTCTAATTTCAGATTCTGTCCAACAAACATGGCAAGCTTAAATAGCTGTGGAATTCCTTGCTTTCATCATGAGTCTTGACATGCATCACTAAAGATTCATCCGATAAATAAATATGTGCAAAAAGTACAAAATAAAATTCTATCATGAAGAGCCTCCACATAAATCAAACCCCGACCTCCAGAATTGATTGGCATATATAAGCGATTAAGAGAGGAACGATGGTGGTGAGCTCTGTTATCAGACATGATCCTTCTGGTCAGGCGGTCAAGACTCTGGATGTCTTGTTTAGTCCAATCAACTAATCCAAAGGAATAGGAAAAGACTGGCACAGCGGAAGTATTGGTGGGCTTTGACCTTGTTTCGAACATTTTCTTTAAGAGAGCTTTATACTCGGCCCGAAGTTTGTCTTGTATCTGGGCATTCTGGAGCTTGTCTCGAACTTGCATTCTAAGATAGGTGTAGGCCTGATCTTCCAGAAGATAATCAATAACTCCTCCCCCTTGTAACCTGACCGATCCATCATCATCATTAATAACCTTGCCACGTTTCATATGAAGAATATTACATTTGTCGAGTATAAAAGCCATGCCAATATCATTAGAAGAAGACTCGACAGGAGAACCTGCTCTTTCAAATTGGTATCTCCTTTGGCAAGGAGCTCAATATCATCCATATAAAGGAGATGAGTAAGCGGTGTTGGGGATCTGTGTTGAGGAGGTCCGAGATGGTACCCCTCCTCTCTATTGAGCAGAAGGCTCAAAGGATTTAGAGACAAACAAAAATGCAAAGGACTGAAGGAGTCCCCCTGAAATATTCCCCTTCTGATTGAAATAGATTCCGAAGTCTGCACCTGCCTTTGCGAGTACTTCTCAAGTTAAGTCGACCAGCAACTCATTAAAGACTTGAGTAAATCAAGTAGTCGCTCAGGGATGTCAATACAATGAAGAGACTTTAGAATCCATTCGTGAGGTAGAGTCGTATGCTTTTTTGTAGTCAATCCAGCACATGGAGAGGTTGCGGTGATATGTTTTAGCCTCTACCAAAATCATTTTTTGTACAAGAAGTTGATCCTTGCACCCCCAACATCCTTTTCTTGCCCCCTTCTGCTCTCTATAAATTATATCATTGCAAGAGCAGTTAGATGACACGAGGTTTGTCAAACACCATAGCGCCGATATCCAGCTCAGCTGCTCAAAGGCGCTTTGTTTTTCCCTCGTTCACTGGATGTCAACATCAAGGGCACGTCGTAGTATCAATCTCATCTCCCTCTGGATCATACAACTATTCTGGATAAATTCAACTGGGATACTGGTATTACAGATAGCAGTTGCCAGGACTTAGCTCTGCCTAAGCTTCATTGTCAAGCAGACACAACAATATATTCGTGAAAACGCCTCCTCGTCAATAAACCATACATCACTCAGCCGCCGTGAATGTTACACCGCAATAAATGCCAATGAAGTTACACTAGATAAACGTTTTAACCTGCTGAGCAAACCCGCCAACGCAAATTTTTAAAATTTATTTAACAGAGTGTTTTTCATTTCATATTCAATTACAAGTTGCACTAGATAAACGTTTTAACCTGCTGAGCAAACCCGCCAACGCAAATTTCTAAAATTTATTTAACAGAGTTTTTTATTTCATTTTCAATTACAAGTTCATTGCGTCTGCTTTCATCGAGTTCTGTCTTGAATCAGCTGTGTTAACATCAACCTAAACACCCTGTAAGGATTCGGGTTAAAAAAGGTTATTACATGAATGTTTGTCAGACAGTATATAGGTCACAAAGAGGTCTTTCAAGGCGTACATGTATTTACAACAGCACAATGGTAAAGATAAACGGTATGTGATAAGCACAAGTGCAGTAATAAGTTTCATCAACACCGAACTTGAACCATTTTGTCGATTTTCATACTCATATATAGTGGCGCATTAATACATAGCACATCGGATGATCAGGTTTACTGCTTACTACCCAGTGTGGCCATCCACAAAAGGAGTTCCGCCAATCCTGTAGATTATTATGGCGATGATGATGATCCAAACTTGATAAGATGAGAGACAAATTCTTAAACTTTCAAAGACTATAAAGTTTCGACAGATAAATAGATAAATTCGGCTAAAGTATGAGAGAAAAGTTAATGAATTACAATTAGAAAAGTAGTTCATCTGCATCGCTATGGAGTAGCCAATGAGAGACCTGGAATTCAGTCTCATATATGTGGTATGTAGGAGTTATCTAAGACCCATTCTTGTTGTAAGAGGCGACTGGCTGAATCCGGTAGTGGGGTTCGCTGACTATATGAGACATGTTTTAACCCAAATGTGTAGATCGTTGCTCATGATGTCAATCACAAGATTGTCTGGTTTAGACTGGACTATTTACAAACAGTCGTCTTACAGCTATAATAATAAGAGGGCAGCTTTAAAAAAAAACACAATACGCTATAAAACCCATGCAAGTCTATGACATTTGAGACCCGGGTTAGAATTGGTCTTCAGTAACCCATGCTTATAAGAGGCGACTAACGGGATCGGGTGGTCAGGCTCGCTGACTTGGTTGACACATGTCATTGTTTCCCAATTGCGCAGATCGATACTTATGCTGTAGATCACTGGATTGTTTGGTTCAGACTCGATTATGTATGGACCGCCGTCATATAGCTGGAATATTGCTGAGTGCGGCGTAAAACTTAACTCACTCACTCACTATAATATGTGACAAGTCTATTAGTACAGAAACTCACTTTGTTCCTTTTCATTATGTTTTAAGACCTTGGGTATTTTATTTTAAGATTGTTTCTTCAGGAGCTACGGTTGGACTACACGTTGGCCGTCTGACCTACCAGCACACGCTATAACATAATCAATTAAACATCGGTATATATCAAATTCTAATGTACAGCGCCATAATTAACCGGGACTGTTCCTACACCGTACACACACTCAATACCCCTTACTGGCGGTGAGGTAGCCTAGTGGTTAAAGCGTTCGCTCGTCACGCCGAAGGCCCGGGTTCGATTCCTCACAGTACGATGTGTGAAGCCCATTTCTGGTGTTCCCCCCGCCGTGATATTACTGGAATATTGCTAAAAGCGGCATAAAACTAAACTCAATCACTCACTGTTGAACATAAGGGTTAGCGTCTATAATATGTGGTAAGTCTAGTATTGAAGAAACTATATTTGTTCCTTTTCATAATATCTTAACAGCCTGTGTTTCTTATTGTGAGAGATATTTACTATTTCAGGAGCTATGGTTGGTCTACGACTGTCCCGCACTCGTAGACTTCTGAACTACCAGCACACGCTATAACATAATCAAATGAAAACATGGGTATACATTAAACTCTAATGTACAGCGCCATAATTCACCGGGGCTGTTCCTACACCGTACACACACTCAATACTCCTCACTGTTGAACATAATATTCAACGCTTTAACTCTTGGCCTTAACGCCAAACCGATCTTTCAGTGGTAACTTGACTGTGTTAAAATCCCACTTTGAAGACTGCCCTTGTATGTTAAGAATACACGGCTCTGACAATATGATGTACTGTGACGGGGCGGTCTGGGTGTATTCAGTATTGTTGGGGAGGTTTTGTCAGGTTCGATTTGAATAGCGGAGTAACCGAACAAAAAGGGTACAAGTCCACACCAGCTTATGTAGCTTTTCGGCTTCTTAACACTGGAATAGCCTACTGTGTGGTGTGTCACATGAATCTGTTTCAAAGTTTCAAAAACAACAAAATACTGCAGCTCGAATTGTGTGTCTTGCTCCAAAGTTTGCACATATACAGCCACTTCTACGATCCCTACACTGGCTGCCCATCTCAGCTAGAATTGAGTTTAAAGTTCTTGAACTCGCATACCAGTGCCTTAACGGTATCGCGCCATCCTATTTGTGTGAACTTGTAAGCCAGTATAATCCAACCAGAACTCTCAGATCCTAGTCCCAAATTCTGTTCACAGTGCCCAGATACAGACTAAAACGATTTGGTTTCAGATCATTTGCCTACCAATCAGCTGTTCTATGGAATTCTCTGCCTGAAGATCTCAAAACAGCCCCAAGCCTGCACTCCTTCAAAACTCTCCTCGAAACGTTTTTATTTAAGAAGTACTTTGTCTAGACTCTCGCCCAAATAACTTTACTTGTAGCGCCTAGAGCATACCAGCTGGCGTGGAGATTGGCGCGTTACAAATTCACTCATTATTATTATTATTATTAATACAAGGGACGGCAGTGGCGCGATATGGTGAGAGCGGCTCTCTTAACCAGTGAGTGAGTGAGGTTTTACGCTGCTTGTAGCAATATTCCCGTAATATCGCGACGGGGATACCAGAAATGGGCTTTACACATTGTACCCATGTGGGGAACTGAACCCGGGTCTTCGGCGTGACGAACCACTAAGTTACCCCACCGCCCCAATCTTAAACGGGTTCGTATGTTACCTACAAGATGACGTCAAATGACGTATATGCTCATTGTTGGCAGATTAATTAACAGGCAGCTCGTATATTGATGAAGGAGTGAGATGTTGTGCAGCGGACATGGCGAAGGTAAACTGCAGTAGCCCATGGTGTATGATCGTCACAGGCATCATCGCGAGTTGCCACATAAACTAGCAATAACTTTTATCATCCCAAACTGTGTTCCGCTGGGTGTCGTTGTACAAAGCAATCTTAGCGCTAAGGTGACCGTAACACCCATACCTTAACATGGACTTAAGGTAACCTTAGCGCTAAGGTGACCATAACTCCCATACCTTAACATGGACTTAAGGTAACCTTAGCGCTAAGGTGACCATAACTCCCATACCTTAACATAGACTTAAGGTAACCTTAGCGCTAAGGTGACCATAACTCCCATACCTTAACATAGACTTAAGGTAACCTTAGCGCTAAGGTGACCATAACTCCCATACCTTAACATAGACTTAAGGTAACCTTAGCGCTAAGGTGACCATAACTCCCATACCTTAACATAGACTTAGGGTAGTCTTAGCGCTAAGGTGACCGTAACTCCCATACCTTAACATAGACTTAAGGTAGTCTTAGCGCTAAGGTTGTTTTGTACTACAGCACCCTGGCCCCGATTTCTCAAAACAAACTTAAGTCTGAGTTTTGACTTAAGTTCAAGTTTTTACTCAAATTTGAGAAAATGCAGGAAAATGCATTCCACAGAATGAACTGAAATCGGTATTAAACTCAAACTATAGAAGATAATTTGAGTTTGGTGGGTAGATTACTTAAGTTGTTTGGGCTTTTATATTTAAAAAATGCAGTTGAGTTAAAAATTCAGCTGTTCCAAATTGTGAACTCAGTTTGAGATTTGAGTAAAAACTTAAGTTTGTTTCGAGAAATGGGGGCCTGGAGATATTGCTTGTGTAAGATCAAACGATACCTCCTAGATTGTGTACAATGTCCTGACGTCATCAATTACATGACTCACACTGCTATGACGTCAAAAACGTGATGACGTCACAATGATATGACACCGAAGCACTGCATGTCTAACGGCAGTATCGTATTCACATATGTAGATTTTTTATTAAAAATTCTAAGATGCCTAGCTGTTAGAACAATCGAAAAAAAAATACATTATGAGACAATAAAGGTATAGTTTTTTGATGACGTAACAATTGAATGACGTTAACCCGTCACTGCGCCATTCTAGTGTGCCCCCTCGTAATCGAATTATTTTACATTACGTCACAACGTAAGCGACGTCACGATGCATGTCAGTTGTCATCGCCTCGTACGGCCTCCTACAGTAAACTACTCCGTTGCATCCCGTTTCTTGGTTTGCAGTTGCTTCACGCAGCTAACACCACTGGTGGAAACATTACGTTTATGTTTTACGACGGTTAAAATGTGTCAATTCGACTCACAAGTTTTCAGCGACACGGTAACGTTCGCAATGTTTGCGTTTCCACAATGCAATTGTGGAATGTCGCTTGACTACTCCGCTTCATCTGGATGTACTGATCTAAACTTACGTTGGTAGAAGAAATGCGACGTTGATATTGCCCCATATGGTTTACGTTAATGACAGATGTAATTAAAATAATTCAGAGAAGATATTTAATCCGAACGTAAACCGTCATCAAACTGTTATCATTTGTTTTTTCTGGTAACGTTCGCCTTAACGTAGGGGGGCAGACACATCAATAGAACAGCGCACCAGTTAGCCCTGTGCGAGGATTCTTAATTTAGGTCACCGACACCGTCATTTGTTTTCTGCCTTAAATTAATCGTAATTATCCTTAGAAAGTATTAAATTTAGCATCTTAGAAAAGATGTAAAGTTCGCTTCTACCCCAATGTGTTTTGTAATAAAGTATAGTTTTGCCCTGAACTATTATAACATCAAAGCACTCGGACTACCGTCCTCGTGCTTTAATTATAATAGTTCAGGGCAAAACTATACTTTATTACAAAACACATTGGGGTAGAGCGAACTTTATTTCTTAACTATTCTAAGATGCCTAGCGGTTAGAACAATCGAAAAAAAAATACATTATCAGACAATAAAGGTATAGTTTTTTGATGACGTAACAATTGAATGACGTTAACCCGTCACTGCGCCATTCTAGTGTGCCCCCTCGTAATCGAACCATTTTACATTACGTCACAATGTAAGCGACGTCACGATGCATATCAGTTGTGATCGCCTCGTACGGCCTCCTACAGTAAACTACACCGTTGGATCCAGTTTCTTGGTTTGCTGTTGTTTCTCGCAGCTAACATCACTGGTGCAAACATTACGTTTATGTTTTACGACGGTTAAAATGTGTCATTTCGACTCACAAGTTTTCAGCGACACGGTAACGTTCGTAATGTTTACATTCCCACAATGCAATTGTGGAATGTCACTTGACTACTCAACTTCCTCTGGATGTACTGATCTAAACTTACGTTGGTAGTAGAAATGCAACGTTCATATTGCCCCATATGGTTTACGTTAATGACAGATGCAATTAAAATAATTCAGAGAAGATATTTAATCCGAACGTAAACCGTCATCAAACTGTTATCATTTGTTTTTTTCTGGTAACGTTCGTCTTAACGTAGGGGGCAGACACATCAATAGAACAGCGCGCCAGTTAGCCTGAACTATTATAACGTTAAAGCACTCGGACGCAAGCGTCCTCGTACTTTAACTATAATAGTTCAGGGCAAAAGTGTGTTTTATTACATTATACATGGTGGTAGAGCGAAGTGTATTTCTTAAATAAAGGGTGATTTTTGGTGATGTATAGAATATCACCCTCGGCAAGCCTCTGCTATTTGTAACTTTATCAACTCGTGTTAATATAATTGATATCAGAAGACACTCGGATGCGATTCTATATACCCCTCATCTGAGTGACCGGTGGTCAATCTCCCGCACCCTTAAGAATTAATACACCGGAACCTAGGCCAGATCTAATATAACTGTGCAAGTGGGGCGGTGGGGTAGCCTCGTGGTTAAAGCGTTCGTTCGTCACGCCGAAGACCCGGGTACGATTCCCCACATGGGTACAATGTTCGAAACCCATTCCCGGTGTCCCCGGCTGTGATATTGCTGTAATATTGCTTAAAAACGGCGTAAAACTAACGTTTTTTAAAAGCAATTGGGTGGAGGGCTTATTTTCTGGTTCCGAAAACATCAACCACGCTTTAACCTCTAGGCTACTCCACCGTCCCTTCTCAAAATAGATCCAAGGGACTACATCAGCAATTACTTGAGAATTACTGTTATAATTAGGTGAAGATGTATGTTATGTATGTTATCGTGGGGAGACTGTACGCGTTGCCCGACGCTTCGCGGTTAGCTGGAGAGGTGGTACATTCATTAAGTGTGTACGTGTGTAGCACTGATAGCACTGAGGGTAAAAGCTAACGGTGTCAGTGAACGTTTAGAGACTATGGAGAGTATGTTTTGGGGTTTTTTAACCTAGCAAGACACTTTTAACGTTAGTAATTCACTGGAGGCATTTTTGGGGTGTTTTGTAGTTTTGTGTATGTTTTGTTGTTTTTTTGTATTTTCGGGGTCGTGCTATTTTGTTTATTTTTAGTAATGCTTTTGTTTTTATGGGGTTTCGTTTTATGAGGAATTGTTGTTTCCTGATCTCAAGAGGAAGCATCACTTGTTGGCTTGTCAAAAACAGTGGGTGACGTTCCATGACATTGTATGACGTCACGTCGCAGTAGTACATTTTTAAAAGAACAAAAATATCGAAAGAAATGAAACTAAAGGGGCCAATCAACATGACGTAGCGGAACAAATAGAGCCATCACGCGCTCACACGCACACACACACACACGCGCGCATTTTTTATATAATCTGGGGATCTGTAAAAGAGACTTAGTGCTGTACTGTGGCACCTACCATCGGCCTCTTCCAGACAACTCTGCCAAACCTCCGGGATATCCTGCCACTCTTGTACAGAGACTTCTCGTTGGGAGGGAACTCCGGGTCGACGAAGTAGGACCGAGCCCGCAGTAGGTCGTCCCGGATCTGGGCGTAGGTCTTCTTCTGGGACATCCTGCTCCCCTTCACTCACACCTGGCACAGAAATAAAAAACTCAGTCGGGTAGGTTAAAGAAGGGTAAATAATAAACTCAAGATTATGTATGATTTAAGAACGGTAACTTTGATAAAAATGAAAATCGCCACCATCATTACAATTAGTCTGTCATACAGACCCTGAAGCAAATATATCCAAGAAAGCCCAAGCAAGTCTAGAAAATGTGGCAAGTCTACATTTCCACAGCTTCAGGAAATGTTCTGAAAACGAAGAAGGTCTCCGGGCTCCTTTTCATTATATTTTATTTTTTTACTATGAGCTTCTTTCTGTAAAATATGTTCATTTCAGAGACTAGTGGTTAGTCTACTTATACTCATGCCAATAATGGTTGTCACCCCCTTCAATTTTTTTTATTGGAGGTGGGGTGTGGGTGTGGGGTGTGTGGGGGGTTGCGGTGGGGAGGGGTGTGACAACCATTATTGGCATGAGTATAGATCACATTTTATAATTATTAATTGTATTTATTCATATATTTGTATCTTTGTTCTTTTGTTTCCACTTGGGGAGTATCCGATCCTCTAACAACTGTATTTTAGCTACAGAGAGTGCACAACAAACACACAGCACACACAAACCAGTGGTCAATAGAATGAGCGTCGATCGATATCCGGGTACGGTGTCAAACTGTGGAAAACAGGTCACGGATTCAGTTGCATATATTTAGACTGCCACCCCCTCCTCATTCCCACCCCGATCCCAGTGAACGCACCATGGTGGTAAGCATAAAACTCATCGTGCTATCGCCGCTGATAGCTGCATAATTGCTGATGAGGCGGCACGCTATATTCACTCACTCACTCAAACATGTCCATCGTGTTCTTCGAGACAATTCCCACACAATATAGCTCCGGGCACCAGCTGACAGAAACGCCTCTGTCCATGCTCATATAAAGATCCTTGTTTCAAAATGCGACTCCCTGCGATTCCCAGGCATCGTAACTGAGAATAACTCTTATCGCAGGAATGCAGAAGGATAAAGCAGATTAAAGTTATGTATTATCGTGACAGAAACAGTAAAGTCTTTGTGCTCATTATCTTCATTTGGCACAGCGAGAAAACACAATTCCAGCAAGACATTCACACTGAGACGGTATGTGCCAAGAGACTAAAGTGTGAAGGAACAGTTGACATACACTACTGTATTGGGTTGGTTGTTGTTTTACGCCGCACTCAGCAATATTCCAGCTATACGGCCGCGGTCTGTAAATAATCGAGTCTGGAACAGGCAATCCAGTGATCAATAGCATGAGCACTGAGCTACATCATTGGGATACGATGACATGTGTCAACTAAGTCGGTGAGCCTGGCCACCCGATCCCGTTAGTCGCCTCTTACTACCCGTGAAGATCCGGGGTAGAACAGGTCTTCAGCAACCCACGCTTGCCACAAAAGGCGACTATGCTTGTCGTGCTCCACTTGTCTGTGTGTATTTTCATTTTAAAAACATCGATTACATGTGATGAGCATGCATACGTCCCGCCGACATATTTACGCTGGCGCTGTGTATACCTAGCCAGGTCGTGTTCATTTATATCTGAGTGTTTGATCTGTCTGCCACCTCCACTGCGAGGGTGTATCTGTATGGAGGCGTGTATTATCACTGCTATTCACGGCGTATGTAAATATTACGTTTACTCCACAGGAAATTAAAACATAGAAGGTTAAGTCATGATGTCTTGAGACAGACTTTAGTATATTTCAGAAAAATCTCTGCTCTCGCGTGTTTTACATTCGTTTTATATATACGTACTGTGAAACCTCTTCGGGTGTGACTCAGTGACACTCGTTAATCTGGAAACCCTGCATTACGGACGACGACTGATACGAACAAAGATACATGTACAAGGCGTTGCTGAAAAACACTCGTTAATCTGGAACCCCTGCATTACGGACGATAGCTGATACGAACATAGGTATATGTACAAGGCGTTGTTCAAAAACACTCGTTAATCTGGAAACCCTGCTTTACGGACGATGGCTGGTACGAACATAGAGACATGCACAAGGCGTTTCTCAATAACACCCGTTTATCAGGAAACCGTGCATTACGGACGATAGCTGATACGAACATACAGACATTTGCAAAGCATTGCTCAATAACACTCGTTAGTCTGGAAACCCTGCATTACGGACGGTGACTAATACTAACCTGTAGATAATACCAGGTGTCTTCTATTGAACAAAGCCATGATATTGCTATAGCACGAGTGCCCGATATCTACTATTGAACAATGGTATGCACTACTGAACAAGGCCATAATTTGAACGCGCCATGTTATGTGATAACTGTTACAATTGGATTACACTCTCTTAGTAAAGTAGGGGAGACCGAGGTCAATTGTAAGACGGGGCAATTGTAACAAGGGCGATTACTCTAAAAGTTCTCGCTCAAGCATAATGTAGGTGAGTAGAGTTATTTCCCTTTGCTTTCCTGCGGTACACATCCGGGCGTTTTTCAACTGCTTGCTCATGACGAGATACAGTAGACGAAAAATCCTTTTTTACATAAGAAAGTAATTTTTTCACAAAACGTAATAAAACGTTCTTAATACAGTAAATGTTGCTTGGTATGGAATTAACTTTTCAAGTGTAAAATTGAGGTATAACGACTTATTTTGAAGTAGAAATATTTGAGAAGCCCAACGTTGTTAACATGTGACGTGGCATGAAACATGGCTACTACTATCGGGGGCAATTGTAACACTGGGTTACAACTGCCGACATGAAAATTTCCCTTATGTTATGATAATGAAGCAAATTATGATGTCGGTTTTATGTTAGTTCTTTACTAGTTTCATCATAGTAGAACATTTTCAGTCTTATGTTGATAGTATCAGCCCTCGGGTGAAAGTTTTTGGTGTTAGTCTTTGTATTATATTTTGTGCATACGAAAACAAGAACAAAGAACCTTCTTTGTTACAATTGCCCCATCCACCTGTTACAATTTCCCCGTGCTCGGGGTCAATTGTAACACTTGCAGTCATTGCATTTGATACGTAATAACTTTGTAACGACATGATCGTGAACTTTAAATGACACTGAGGTTTAAAGCCAAGATGTCAATGTATTAGTTAGTACCGATAAACTTTGTGAGCGGTCGACTAATGTCGAATTACAAGAACTTAAGCAAAAAGTGTTACAATTGACCCCGGTCTCCCCTACACTTTCAAGTACTTTTTTGGGTTGAGTCCCATTCTGATTTCGAGCCCACACACTGAATGAGGCACCTCATCGCCAGTGCACAAAGTCAGCGATCAAACCCACTGAACCAACAAGGCTGTCACAAAAAAGTCCGGCTACTTGTAGTCGATATATACTTTGTGTATCCCTCTGACATGCCCATATACATCGTCCATGTTCAGTATTATCGGAATAATGATAGTGGTATAAATAGATTGACAGCTGTCACTCACAGACTGATATTTACATTGCGCATGTTCATGCATGAACTCTTGAGGGCAGTCGGGGTCTTAACGAGATCTCGCCACACGACGCGAGATTACAATTTCACACTGTCGGACCACTCTCTCTCCTTGGGATGCTCTGAACAGAAGCATAAATAAGTTTGTCTGTTAAACATTTTATTTTTAATTTAAAACTTCGCGAATCAGAGTTAGATAGGTTTAACGTAATGTTAATGCATCTGTGTATACACACAGTTATCTTCGGCCTCCGCCGAAAGCTTCATAAAAGGGTTATTACTTGTCTACAAATACAGATGTCGAGTTTCAGTATCGGTAGGTTATCAGCAAAACGATGACATTAGATACGTTCACATAAGTATTCCGCTATATTAAAACAGACACCGCGGGTTCAAATGTAACTAGCGTCGGTATGCATTACTGTCCCAGCTGACTCTCAGACAGACGGGGCGGTGGGGTAGCCTAGTGGTAAAGGGTTCATTCGTCACGCCGAAGACCCGGGTTCGATTCCCCACATGGGTACAATGTGTGAAGCCCATTTCTGGTGACCCTGCCGTGATGTTGCTGGAATATTGCGGCGTAAAACTAAACTCACTCAGACAGACGGAACATCGGGCAGAGATTTAAAGCAACGAATCCTTTACTAAAGCTAATTTAGTTTTGCATGTTCCCTCGGGAGTTGAGAATGGCATTTTTCAGAGCACATTGGTCCGATGACATGGGTATAAATAATATAAATATTATTGTTGTTGTTTTGTTTTCACCGCCGTTGTTGATATAAATATTACTATTTCATGGAATGTTCCTGTTCAACGTGATTATATGTGAGTTTAGTGTTTGAGTGAGTTTGAGTGAGTGAGTGAGTTAGTGTTACGCCGCCTTTAGCAATATTCCAGCAATATCACGGCGGGGGGACACCAGAAATGGGCTTAACACGTTGTACCCATGTGGGAATCGAACCCGGATCTTCAGCGTGACGACTGACTGACTGAGTTTGGTTTTACGCCGCTTTTAGCAATATTCCAGTAGCATCACGGCGGGGGGACACCAGAAATGGGCTTCACACATTGTGCCCATGTGGGGATTCGAACCCGGTCTTCGGCGTGACGAGCGAACGCTTTAACCACTAGGCTACCCCACCGCCCCTTCAGCGTGACGAGCCAACGCTTTAACCTCCCGGCTACCCAACCGTCCCCATATAAATGTAGACAGGTAGCTATCGATATCCTTAACAAAACACGGGTAGTATATATTTATCCAGGTGTTATTGTCAGTAGTAGAGAGTAAAGTTCCGACGCATTACGCCGACTTTATAAAGTCAGTCACTTTTCATAACATCGGATCTCTCTTGAAATGAGATACACTTCAGTTGAGAAGGAATCAAAACAAACCGTGTTATAACGGGGAGAGGGGTGCACGCTCCAGTACAAATGAACCTCGTCTCAGGCATTATGTCAACGCACAACCATCTGGTGCAACTCACGTGGAGTGTTCATTTCACATGGACATGTCACCGCCTTCTTTTAGCAATCTACAACAGCACATTTATAATCAACAAAACCGTGGTCTTGTTTGAATAATTTATCTGTCAGTACCGGTACAATATACAGCTTATACCGGTTATATTTTCTTGTTTGATCAGCCTACAGATTGTATATTTACCTGGGTAAAGTTGACTTGAAGATCACAGGTGAACACACGTTATATCCGAATGACTGTAATGTACATGAATCAGATGCTTGTCAATATCCCACTGACTCAGCACGTGCTTATTGTGCTGTAATTACCATCCCCGGAATAAAGCCTATATCAACACCACGGGTATAACAGTTGTCGATTTCAATGTCAATTGCACATCAAGCACGAGGCGAGCGAGGATTCCCGATCGCTGGACAGTTCCGTGTGCGAGTTGGCCTTGTTTATTCCAGCTTGCGGGCGTGTGTAATAATACCATGTCATGAAACACGAATGGTATGCCACCTCGGTGTATAAATCGATACTCGACAGTCACTGACAACGTAAACCGGCCCTCACCGACTGAGGTGGATTATAACTATGATATCACTCGTCTTGTGTCTCCTGCCTTCCACGATGTACAGCCCAGCCGCTACGCGTGGATTAATCCCCAAGTCCGCCTTTATTCTTACAAGACATTGCAACGTTCCGCAAGGGCAGCCTCACAACAAGGAAATCAAATCAAACGTTTGTTTACCTGACCTCAATCAAATGTCAAGTGGAATGTGTTACTAACATCCGATTAACACGCTAAGTGCAATGTGTTGCACCTGAAGAAAAGAACAGGTTTTTCCACAGATTAAATTATCGTTTCGTCCGTAACCCAGGAATTATTTTTGTAAGCAACCTTCGCCCAAGGCCACGAAATGCCGCGGTATATGTGGGTACATTGTATGTTGAATACCTGCGTTTCCCGGTAAAGCTGTCACAGGATTGTCGGTGTGTGCAGATCGAGCTTGACCTGACCCAGATAGCGGCTTTCACCTGCTTCCTTTGGATGTCACACCTGAATGCTCGGCTTATTCCCAGGGATCTAATCGAACACACCCATGCGTACACACAACCATTCCGCTGAAACCAGTGCGTCAAATCGAACACGCCACGTCGAGGGTAATTGGCTCAGCCGTTGTTGCCGGTATGAATGAATCTCGTGCCTTTGAAAGCTGTTGTTTGTTGATACGCGAAATGTTCATCGTGATGTAAAGGAGTTCTTCAAAAAGTGGGAATGAGCATGTATTGAGCAAAATATCGTCATAAAGAGTAACACTGTGCAGGTGCAAAACAGTGTGTATGGTATCGACCCCTTTCGGCTGACATATTGATTTTGAAATTATCAGGTTAAATGGATAAATATAAATTATTGAGTTCAGTTAGTATAATATAAGTCTTTCGGCCTGCTGTTTAAAGTAATATCCACGAAAAAGCCACAAAAAATAAATTCCCGATGTGACAGATTGAGAGTAAACATTCCTGTGGTCATCCTGGCGTAAGACCTATACCTGTCTACCAACGCCAGGGTGTGTGGTCAAAAGGTCACGTGGTACAAATAATCGGTTGGACTTTTATGAGTGAGTGAGTATGGTTTACGCCTCATTTATCAATATTCCAGCAATATCACGGCGGGGACACCAGATATATGCTTCACGCATTGTATCCTATAGGAAATCGAACCGGGTTGTTGGCCAGACGAGCAAACGCTTCAACCACATGGCTACCCCTACATGCAGAATACTCTTATATACTCATAACCAAACGAGGAATAAAAATGAAAAACCCCATTTCCTCCCTTACATGAAAACCCTGAACACCATTCAGTAAAATGTACAATCAGTAGCAACTGTTTACTCTGTCTGAAAATCATTACCGTGTGTTTTTCAGACAGGCATGTGTGTTTTTAAACAATAATTTCTTATTTCCACTTTGTTAAAGTTTCCTTCACATTTACGGTTTTATATGACGTTTGACAAGACGCTTATCAAATTCAGGTGTGTATGTAGTAGTTACGGTGCGTGGGTTGTCTGGGTATTTATTAGGGCTGTGCAATATAACCGGTTTACCGGTATTTACCGGTTCAGACATGAAAACGATACGTATTGCGATACGCTGATCGAAAACCGGTATTTTGACTTGCATTCGGGAAACGTCGTAACACTCGGAAATCTTCGGATATTTCCTTGTTTCATTTGTGCCAAATATTATTCACATTTTTATTTTATCATGATTAAAATTTGTTATTAAAGCTTAATCAAGCATAGTGATTTTGTTGTGTTTTTGCTCTATAAATCAAGCAGTAACTCGATTATAAGTATTTTTTTGTTTAAAAATACTTCATGCAATATATTGCAATGCATATTGCAATACATGCTTTCGCATCGCAATATATCGCAATATGAATATTCTCTGCAATACCCACCCCTAGTATTTATGGAAGGATTTACATATTTATCTTATGTGTACTAAGTAACCTTCTTTTTCCCGGCTATACTTAAACAGTTAAGATATTAACTATATATTAACCACTCATATACCCCTTCTGTAATCCGTAACCGTCTGAGTGTAATGCCTGATTACATACCTAACTATCACCATCACCTGCACCAATAGCCCCGTGACGACTATCGTGTATGAGTGAGTGTTTCTCGCTCCTTTGGGGTAGGTTTGGTAGGTTATAGCGGTTAAAGCGTCCGCTAGTCACACCGAAGACCCGGGTTAGATTCCCCACTTGGGTACAATATATGAAGCCAGTTTCTGGTGTTCCCGTTGTGATATTGCTGGAATATTGTAAAAAAGTGGTGTAAAACCATACTCACTCACTCACTCAATTATCGCCCTTTTAATCACATGATCAGTCACATGACATTGTGTAAGTTACATCAAGGTGTGCCAGCTTACACTGGAATAATGGATGTACTGAAGCGTTCGAAATAATCAGGGACAATCAGGGATTCGAACACACGTTCAGGGGGATACTGCCCCGACTGAAGAAAGCCAGTCACCACATCGAGTTCAGATCACGTTACACATGTCAAAACGTGAAGTCTTTTTTTTTTAATGCTAACATTTATTTTTCACATATTTTATCAACATGCAAGACCCCTCTCACAAAACCGGTTTTTACATGGGTTTTAATTCCAAACGTATTTCAAAAAACAAAAAAACATCTTTGGAGATGTAACTGATGCGAATCCTTGCCCCGGAACAAACTGAAAGCAGACTCTCGATGTGTGGTATATCGATACACTTAAGTCTACACCAGTACGGTGGGGATTCTATCCTCGAAATAATCCGTTTCTTTATATCAAATCGAGTACATGGAAATCCCTAAAGTGTGTTTACTATCGGCGAAAGCAGCGTGTAAATTAATTATCAAGTCGGAAGTATTTCGGAATAGACAGCACAACAGTCGAGACAGTCAGCACTTTTGTAGGATATCCAACACCAGTGTGTGTGTGAGAGAGAGAGAGGAAGAGAGAGAGAAAGGGAGAGAGAGAGAGAACGCGGGAGAGAGAGAGAAAGGAAGAGGGACTAAGAGGGAGGGAGAGAGGGAGAGAGAGAGGGACTAAGAGAGGGATAGATAGAGAGGGGAAGGGAGAGAGATATAAATGGACAGAGAGAGAGAGGGAGGAATAGTGAGAGAGAGGGACTAAGAGAGAGAGGGCGAGAGGGGAGGGAGAGAGAGGGAGGGACTGAGAGCGAGTGAGAGCGGGACTGAAAGAGAGGGGGGATAGAGAGAGGGACAGAGAGAGAGGGAGGGAGAGAGATATATATGGACTGAGAGAGAGAGAGGGAGATAGGGGGACTAAGAGAGAGGGAGGAATAGTGACAGGGACTAAAAGAGAGGGCGAGAGGGGAGGGAGAGAGAGTGGGAGGGAGAGAGAGGGACTGAAAGAGAGGGAGGGAGAGAGAGGGACTGAGAGAGAGAGAGGGAGGGAGAGAGTGGGAGGGAGACAGGGACTGAGAGAGAGGGAGGGAGGGAGAGAGAGGGACTGAAAGAGAGGGAGAGAGGGGGTGACACAGAGAGAGAGAAAGAGGGGGCGGGGAAGAAACCATTTTGGGTGTTCCCCGCCATGGTGTTAATTCCCCGCCGAATATTCATAATCATCAACCTGTCACTTTGATGTCAGTACCAACTCTGCAAACGGCGTTATAAAGCATTCATACATTATTTACAGAATTTTAGCTCGGATTAGTTTTAGGAGGATCCTGGGTTACCTCGTCAAGAAACGCTGCACTCCACATGCGCCCTCATGAAACAAGACAGTTTAACCAGAAAAAATCACAACCTCTAAACCTGATGTAAATTTAACCAGTGAACAAGTGAGTGGGTATAGTGAATGGGTATAATGAATGAGCGTGTGGGTGGGTGAATAGGTAGAGTGAATGGGTGTGTGGGTGGGTGAATGGCCAGGGTGAGGGCGGGATATGTTGGTGGGAGACTCGGTTGTTGGTTGAGGGAATGAATATTTCTTGACACCACAGCATACATTCCAACAATAACTGTTTGACAACCAGATAAACACGTGACAGTTTAACAATCAACAACCAGCCACTGTTTATGCGGGCAGTGTCTACTCAGTGCACCTGTACGCTTCACGAGGTCACGTGGTCTCCCCAGACAATCAGTTCCTTAACGATGACAAGTAATCGATACAACGAAACAAATTCCGGATGTCTACTGTTCAACCAGCACCACCGGCATTCATTAATATCGGCAGTATCAGTCTACACAAGACATTTCTTCTGGGGCTAAGATATATTGCAAGTGGTCGGTGCCATACGAAGGCAGACGGACTGTAGTGCACAAATACACCTATTTCTGCTGTAGTGACTAGCGATGGCGATATGCAGTTATAACATAAATGGGATATGAAAATGTTAGTCTCAATTTTGTGTTATGTTCTTTTCAGGATGACAAATATTTTTCACATATTTCACCTCACGCATATGACCATGCACGTGTGTTTTCAGTGGGGTTGAAAAAGAAGTTCAGTTTTTCCGCTTAATACCCGTGGAGATCCGGATTTGAATTGGTCTTCAGCAACCCATGCTTGTCGTAAGAGGCGACTAACGGGATCGGGTGGTCAGGCTCGCTGACTTGGTTGACACATGTCATCGTACCCAAACTGCGTAGATCGGTGCTCATGCTGTTGACCTCCGGATTGTCTTGTCTAGACCTGATTGTTTTGTTGTTTTCAATCATAATGATATAGCTTGTTTATGTGTTTGTTGTTTAACGCCGCACTCAGCAATATTCCAGGTATGGCGCCGGTCTGTAAATAATAGAGTTTGGACCAGACAACCCAGTGATCAATACCCATGAGCGTTTCGCGGCAAACAAGTGATTGATAACACAACCACAAGAACGTCTCTCTGTTAAAATGCGATATTAACCACTACAACTATACTATTCCAAAAAGAAACGCATAACCCAGAAATCTGTTGCGAAAATGTTTTATTTTCAAACATGTATAACTCGTCCACAAACAGACTTTAGTACATGAATTTTTACATCAGTTTAGAAGAAGGTACTGTCTATACAACCCAGTGGATACTTTTAGATAACGGAGACGTTGAGCGCGATGGTGACCACGTAGCATTGTCCCGACGTCGGGTCTCCTGGCCCTGTCCAATCTCTCTCAACCTGTTCCGTACAGTTTGACCGGAAATCCTCCGAAGTCCAGGCACCCTGGCTGCTGTGCTCTCACCCGTGGCAGTACGATCATGCAAATGGAGTACCCGGATGTACTCGAGGTGTGCCTGTACGGGGAGAGTCATTTGTTATCCCTGTTTGGTTGTAAATAGCTGCAAGCAGTGATATCGTGCTCAGACTAACATTCAGACGCCTGGGAGCAGAAAATTGGTAATCCCCAGCGTGCATTCTTTCAATGGCGATATTCCGTGTCGCAGCGTCAAGACGTGGCGTAGTGATTTGACCTTGAAACTCCTTCAAAACGAATGGCGATTTCCGAAAGTAATCTGGATTGTTTTAGCCAGACAGTGCATGCTCTTTGCTGCACAATGTCAACTGGAAGGTGATTTCTGTTGCGTTGTGGCGATGCCTTTTTAATTCTTGTAAGAAATCTCATCCAAATCAACATTTACAGGTAAAGTCGATTTTCACTTGTGCAATAGTGTAAAATCATGTTATCAACACTTTTGTTACATATTTGGACGATTGTTTGTACACAATTGGTAATTAATAGATTTTTAAAAATGCAGACGCCTATGCGTTTCTTTTTGGGGGATAGTATATGTTCAAGAGAATGTTGTAAATACGGCTAAATGTAAGGTGCAGCATGTTTGTCACCTATAACACCTTACTCTGCGTCTAACAGGGCGTTGGGGTAGCCTTGGTTAAACCGTTTGTTTGTTCGACATGATGAAGACCCGGGTTCGAATCCCTCCATGGGTACCATATGTGAAGCCCATTTCTGGTGTCCCCTGCCGTGATATTGCTGGAATACTGCTAAATGCGGTGTAAAACTAAACTCCCTCACTCACTGCGTCTAACATGACTATATCTCCGCTGGAAAACCTGTAACCAAAGAAAACAGTCAGTTCACGACACGGGTATATTTGACTTTGCTTAAATAATTCCAAATCAATAAGTGCTACCAGGGATAATCTACAACATTAGTCGTCCTGGTGCTACGCAAGTCAGAAATGCACAACCCTATAATTCTTTACACATGATCTAATGTATGAAGTGCATTTATGACATTCGTAATGTTAATTGATCTAAATATATTTTAGAAACGAAAAAAGTACCTATACCTCTTTCCACTGACTGGAAAACCCGATGTTTCGGTCGGCTAATGTGACGTCACGGTAGTTCCAGGAACCATGGTGTGTTTGGGCTATGTGCTCTTGAAAAAGAAACACGTCATATCAGTACAGCGTACACATAATTACCAATTCACCTATTCACAAACAAAACTTGTTATGTATAAGTATGAATTCAATTAAGCGTTTTGTCTCATTCACACGCTTAAGAGTAATAGTGTTCCCGACTGCTTGAAGTGTTTCGCCCAAACGCACGCTGGGTTTTCCCCATTAACAGTCACGCGACAGTTCGATATGTGGAGCCCTCCAATGAACGACAGTTCCTGTATAACATCAGTAAACAAGGACCACATCAGGTAGGTGTCGTGTTGTAGTATTGTTTTAGTGACTTATATATATCCTATCTCACCTGTTAGAACCTGCATTGTGCTCGTCACGTAGTTCTAGCATAGTGCCCGTGATTCCACCGTGTCTGCCCAGCTATCTGTCAGTGAGCACCGCACTGCAGTCGAACCGGGTTTCACGTAACCGAGGCACGCTTGCCATTCGACGGGTAGGCTGTCTCTCGGACCCTGGAGAATGAATTAAATTGGAGTGCTACTCAAGCACAGAAGGATTTGGCAAGTTCACATCACCAGCCCTGCATCATTCTGTGGACATGACTGGTTGTTCACTATCAACTGAGGAATTGCAGTTACTGTCTGCTTGATCGAGTTCGCAGGCCATATTTGCGTACAGAAATTAGTAGCTGAAAGCACAGGCCCCACTGCGGGTCAGAAAATCGATAAACTGGTTTACTATCCAGCGCCCCTACTATATAACATGTAAAGGTTCATCACAGAAATATGGTGACATGATCGAAAATGGGACAATTACGCACACATCAACCGATATATCTTATTTTCAAGGTCTCACAAATATCAAAAGCTTTTGTCCATATCTCTGATGTGTGTAGGAGGCATATACACATGCTTCACCTATTTTTGTATACTTCCGGCACAGCAACTCGGTCTTTGGCGATTTAATAAAAACTATCAAATGCATCCCCACGGAAAGCGCATGTATATGCCCCCTACACACACTGGAGATATGGACAAGAGCTTTTGATACTTGTGAGACCTTTAAAATACGATATATTCATTGACGTGTGCGTAATTGTCCGCTTTTCGATCATGTCACCGTATTTCTGTGATGAACCTTTATTACATGTTATATAGTAGGGGGGCTGGATAGTTTATAGTTTACCAGGGCTTAGTTTATCGATTTTCTGACCCGCAGTGGGGGCCTGTGGCTGAAAGCGTCACTTACCTTTGTGTCAAATCACAATGCAGTATTTCATGGCTACAGACTAAACTGGGCACTGAGACTCATAAATCTGTTAAACTATAAATCTATAATTTACTGACGTGTTTATCCGAGATCTATCGCGTATACATTTTCTGTAAGTTTGTAATTCTAAGGTTTGGACAAGAGTTTTGAAATCCACAAAAATCAGGATACTGTACACCAGCCTGGTTCCCGTGGCCTGTTGCGCTACGCTTGTGCAGGAAGGTTAGTGGCCTTGCAACCCCTGGAACCACGCTATTCACGGTAATTCTACTTTCACTTTCGGGAGAGTAGAAAATCAGGTAATTCAGAATGTTTACATGGTAAAGGTTCATCTCTTCCCGTTTTTTGTTTGTTTGCTTTTTATCAAAAGTGTGTGTCACACACCGGGTTGTTTCAACGTTGAGTCCCCAACGTTAAAATTAGATTGAAAATAGGTTGTTTCAGACGTTGAGAATATCCGACGTGGTCCGTCAACGTTAAAATTAGATTTGAAAATAGGTTGTATATGAAAGTTGTTTAGACGTAGATATCCAACGTGGAATCAACGTTGAACATTGGTTGTTTGTTCCGTGGTTGTGTATGGGAGGTATTATGCTTCCCTGTAAATAGACTCGCACTTCAACTTTAAACTACACTAAAGTAGCACCAAACTCGTGCATCCAGTTAAAATACCCAAAAAGCTACCTGCAATAAACAGTGTTCAAACAGAAAATTGCAGTAAAAATATTTACCTGATAAAATACTTTGTTAAAATTCCACATTCAATATAATGTTCATTTAAGTTTTATGTCAGTTGGACGTATAATTCCAGTAAGAAGAAAAGAGTATTCCAAATTAAGAAAAACTATTTACTGTTGTATTGTTATCTTGAAAATGTGGAAATTGTCCCGAGAAGACATTTTGTCTGAATTTCAGCTATTAGACCCCTGAATTCACACAATGCAATTACTTTCACCATGAAAGGGATCCAAGATGACCAGGAACTATACCTGAAGACAGCACGTAAAACAAGTCACTTTTCATGAAATCTTTATTAACACACACACACCCAGAGAAACGTGGTTTAAAGCATAATGTAAAACATCACACATGACATTGTCTGTAGGTGATCTCTGTTGTGCTAATAACACAATATGTATCATCTGCATATAGCATTAAACTGACATTTACGCCACCAATTTCAATACCACAGTTCAGATTTTTCAACACAATTACAACTCCAAAAACACAATTATCAGCTCCTCTTCTTTCTGCCACTCCCAGCCTGGCGGTCAGGTGGATACTTCAGAAACGTTCCTAACTATTTCTTGAAATTTCCTTCGGATGCATTCCCATCTCATTCCCATGAGATAGGACACATTCTGAAATTTTATATTTAAATACATGAATAATTTATATGGAAGATATATTGTCTTAAATGATTCAAGTATTTGTTTAATCAATCACTTGAAAGGTTCATTTCACTGCTGTAACTTGGCATGTGAACATATGTAGCATGTATATGAACAGCATCAATACAAAATATGAGGAAAAGTGTAAACAATTTATATTTTCAACTAAAGGAATGGAAGTTTTCGTAAACATTTTCAAAGAAAATCCTCAATTGCAAGTTGATTATTCAATTAGACTATGAATTAGGATGAATTAGACGATGCTTTACTGTCATATATTATTTGCTACGGTCATGATGAAAATGCTGCATTTGGTAATTAACTTACCAGAGATGATTGAATACAACCTTGTATTCTTAAAAGAAAACTTGCCGTTTTGCCCATCAACATTCATTCTTGACATCAAATTGTTTGACATTGTCCTGCAAAACAATGGAAGATTGTTGTTATTCTGTCAGATTTCGTTTTCTTTAGAGATTCTCGGAAACGATTATTTCAAATTAAATAGGAGTTGTACTGATGTAGCAATTTTGCTAACAGGAGTCATAAATTGTAACAAAAGCCATTTTACATTAAATGATAAGAAAACAAAATGGGTGGTGGTTCACAGGTCAAAGAACAAGTCTATTGCGGGAGGTCTTCCAACACCATTTATTCCCAAACATAAATGAAAACAATAATGAGCTCTCATAAGTATACAATATATTCTCTATTATCTACTCTCTCTCTTTGTCATTTGTACACTCATAAAACTCAGATAAAAACTTCTTCATAATTCAGAAATGTTTACACTTAATCTCTTATAGGAACGCTTAGAAAATCTCTCATATAATGAATTAAGTGTTCGTATAATATCTGCGACGTCATAACTATGCTTCTCTGAATCATGAACAATAAAATAATGAGATTAAACTCTACACTGCCAGAAATAATCTATCATACCCTGAATAATAAGACATTGAATAACATCTCTTACAACTCCAATCTACACTCAAAAAGACTTAAATGTACTCGTAAACAAACATCGCTGGCACACGCAAATTCTTGGAAACAGTGTATCGCCGACTCTCAATTCCAAGAAATGGAAGTCCTACTCCATTTGACCAAAGGGGTGACAGGTGGCCAAAACATATTGAAATGTAGGTCATACACCGAAAATAACTCTGATTTAAAACACTACAAATATACACCTTCTCTCTAATATACTCGATAGATGATCTTGACAAGGGAACATGTACATAAAATGCTGATATCTAACAATACCTGTACTCTAAATAATGGACTCTTCCAAATCTCAGCATGTTTTACTGCACACACATTTAAATGCAAAATAATGAAAAACCTACACGTTGACAATAATAAAAAAAACATCATATTCAAATTCTACAGCTGACCAAATACCTGAAGAGAGTGTCTCCCAGCAATAAACATCTATATATCTCTATAAATTTATGACTTCTGTCCTCTCGCGTGCTATCTCGCATCCAGCTCTTTACGGCGAAAAACAATATGGCGCCAAGCAAGGGAGTGCTAATTAAACTAAACATCTCCGGGAGAAATCATTGTCAAATTATTCTCTTACATGATCAACCTTAATATATAAATGAAGATAAAGACCAACTATTATCACCAAAAAAGACCAAACATTATCACAAATATTCAAAACAGGTGGTAATGAAAGAGCATTATCGTCTTTCTCTTAAACTTTGTGGTGGATATACTGGAAACAATTGAAATGTTGAAAACTTGTTACCTTAGCATTGCTCCTTTTATGTGATCCACAAAATTGCTGCCACCCAATCTTTGAAGATGAGATTTCTGCAAATTCCATTAAAATTATATCTTATTTCATAATTAAATGTTCCTTACTAAATTACTTCTTTTGTATGTAACATTTTAACCATTAAGAGACATGAATCATCACACCCTTCCAAACAAGTGTAAGAATGAAAGTCTGTGGGTGCAGTTTTGTTAATTGTCCCATCAAAGAATCATTAGTGAAGTTACACATTTTGTAAATAAAAAAAAGTTCAAATAACTTAAATACAATTTCATCCTTAACAAAGACTTGCACAAGACATTTTGATGTGAATTTTCGTTGCATGATCTGAGAAAGTATTCCTTTCGCCATTCAACAAAAAGAACAACATATTAAACATAGTGCGTGTGTACAAAAATGCTGACCCCCTTAGCTCCCCTGAACAAAATGGGTGGAACACACACACACACACACACACACACACACACATACACACACACACACACACACACACTTAAAATCATCATCACCACCACCACCCCCAGCCATATAATTATGAACGGTCCCTTATATTGATATACTTCATTGATTATTTGAAAATGCATATTTGCAAAATTCAAATCAGGTGGTGGGTACGAAAGGAAATCTTATTCGATTATATAAAAAAATGCCAAATATATGCATGCAAATATATTGAAAAATAACAAAACAAGTTCATGGAAAACACGGGCTTCCACGAAATTTTGAGAAACATGTACGTGACATATAATATACCGGTAACCTTGTGAGATAAACATGAGCCCTAATTCGGAGTTTCTTGCTACATTGACCTGCTAGATCTAAACAACATTGCTACGTTTTCCTTATACATGAAGGACATACTTAACAAATAAACAGATGTTGAAAATAGAACGATATTGTGTTGAACTTCGCCAAAGTGAACTGACAACGATCATCTGCCTTTGCGCGCGCGATAATTGTGCGCATGTCCGGATATGGCCAAACGAGGCGATCGAAAGGTCAACATCTGGCATGTGTTTGAAAGCAAATTGTCGGGAATTATACAATTTTGACAGTTTTGTGGGAAAATATCAAATGTAATGCAATTCGGATAACTGATGACTTTATACCTAAAATCATTGATGTTTTCAATTGCGATTTACGTAATATTTCCGTCCGTTGATCGATGCACAATCAAACAATATATAAGATTATATCTGTCACTAGCTCGAGCTTGATCTTTTATGAAATTAATGTTCCGAAATGATAGTTGCTAACTTGGATACCTATTACCAATATGAATTATGTATCAAATTTGCCAAGGAAACAATTAGTTGACATTTTGATGGTTCCTTACGTTGAAACAACGTTGACAACCAAACAAATCTCGACTAACTTTCTTTGGTCGCATGATAAACGTTGAATCAACGTTGATGAAAGGTTGATCAACCAAACAACCAAAATCCCAACGTTGATTAAACGTTGACTCAACGTTGTGTGCCCGCTGGGTCTCGTACAACAAACCAACAGTGACGTGTAACTCGCATTTCACACATGAAGAACTCATGGTGATAGTGGTTAGAAGAATGCTACATGTGAATTCCATATTATCACCAGGTGTAACCTGTTTGCTTTTAAGTCCATCAGACTTCATCAATTGAGCGAATAGCAGTGTGGTGATCCCACTGTTCTTTTGTATTTCAGTTAAGGTAACAAAGATCTAAATGTCATCTCCTTGCACTACATAGCTTAAGAGAACGCCCGCCATTACCGTCAGCCAACCTTAGGACAAGGACCTCTGTGTACCCAGTCAATGGCGTCGGAGGGACAACATGACAAAGGAATCATTTACTCTCCTTCAAACTTCCCTGTACGTCAGATCCAGTCAACGGCTTCAGAGGAGACACGGCCGAAAAACATGCCTTACTTTTCAAAACTATTCCCACAAAACATCCCATCATTGCGTTCTGGGGAATCGCGAGGCCTTACAGCTACTGATGACTTTCAACAAAACCGACAAGGCAGGCGATCAACTTCTTCAGTGTCAGCACAACCAGCAACCATGGTTGTGGGACCCTCAAGGAATCACCTCCCGTGTCACACCAGAACTTCTTTAGAGGAGACTCGACCCAAAGCCACTGCCAAGTTTCCAGTAAATTCCAATCCTCGTAACTCCCAGTCAACGGCGTTGGAGGAGACCTTACGAAAAGGCATCTCTGCGTTGCCTGCAAACACCAACTTTTCAGACATACGCCCACACCACACTACACCCGCGAGTGCTCAATACCACACTTCAGCCGCTGGTCCTCCCCAGCACTACACTTCAGCCGCTGGTCCTCCCCAGCACCACACTACAGCTGTGAGTTCTCCCCAGCCCTACACTACAGCTGTGAGTCCTCCCCTTCTTCCACACCAAGCTGCATCTGTACCTCCAGAAGAATCCACAACTGCCTCCAACATCCCAGCCTCGCGACGGGGTCGCCTCTCTCGCAGTGAGTTCATACAAGTAGGTGATCACAACGACATCTACAAGATAGCTCAGATGACTGACTTCAAGGATGCCAAAATCAACCAAGTCGAGATAAACAATCATTATTACCACTGTAATAACAGCAGACGCAATGGCCTCCATAAAGATGTGAAAACAGAATCAGACTGCAGGATTGAAGTGACCAACAGACAATGTTCTCCAAATGACTGGGATGGTTCTGCTGCCACAGATGGTTCACGTTGTGGGAGGAGGCATGCCGATGACCTGGATCAAGACAGTTGCGGACCGGTGAAGAGGCACAAGGCAGATCTGACGGAAACTACCTTCACGAAATCAGATTGTTGGCAGGAGATGCCCCAAAGAAACCACACTAGGACTGGAGTGTCAGCGTCCTCGGCTGAAGGTTGGGATCAAAATTCTGTCAACCATGACTCTGTATATTCCCAGATTCTATCACGTGATAGCTTCGTGCGACACAGCAGCTATGAGAAACACGAGATGACGTCAGAAGGTGGTAGTATCACTCTGCAGAAATGTACGTAATATGTTTAATACGTAATATATGCCAGTCCAACAATGTTAGAACTGATCTCAACCCGTGAAGATCCGGGATAAACTGATCTTCAGCAACCCATGCTTGTTCGAAGAGGCGACTAACAGGATCGGATGGTCAGGCTCGCTGACCTTGTTGACATGTGTCAACGGCTCCGATCGATGCTCATTATGTCAATCACAAGATTTTGTTGTCCTGACTCTTTTATCTACAGATCGCCGTCACATAGCTGAAATATTGCTGAGTGCGGCGGTAAACAAAAGTCCAAACTCAGCAGCCAATACTGATATGGTAAGTGAGGGAGTGAGTTTAGTTTTACACCGCCTTTAGCAATATTCCAGCAATATCACGGTGGGGGACACCAGAAATTGTCTTCATACATTGCTCCCATGTGGGGAATCGAACCCGGGTCTTTGGCGTGACAAGCGAACGCTTTAACCACTAGGCTACCCCACCGCCCCTTTGGTGGTCAGGCCGGAGTTTATCGTTGTCCATAATATCAAGGTTTATCTAGTCAGCGATTGATTATCCAGAGGTTGGTGTCGGTTGTCTAGGGACGGTAAAGAGCCTGCGATAAAAATAAAATCACCACTCTCGCACTTTTTTTTGTTTAACAACTAAATATTCCAGGTGATTCACGATTACTCATTCTTCCTTCCAGGTTCTCAGTCGATCATCTGTATAACAGACAGCGTGAAGATATTCGACAGTGACGGCGAGATGGTCCGGGAAGGTGATGTGCTCTTCATAAACAGCGAGGGAGGGTATTACGGCGTGTACATAGGTATGTGGACCTACAGGGAGGTATTACGGTGTGTATGTGGACCTACAGAGAGGGTATTACAGCGTGTATGCGGACCTACAAGAAGGTATTACGGCGTGTATGTGGACCTACAGTGAGGGTATTACGGCGTGTATGTGCACCTACAGGGAGGGTATCACGGCATGAATGTGGACCTACAGGGAGGGTGTTATGGCGTGAATGTAGGTATGTGGACCTACAGGGAGGGTAATATGGCATGTATGTTGACCTAGAGGGAGGGTATTACGACATGTATGTTGACGTTCAGGGATGGTGTTACTACATGTATGTGGACCTACATGGAGGGTATTACGTCATGTATGTGGACCTACAGAGAGGGTATTACTACGTGTATGTGGACCTACAGAGAGGGTATTACTACGTGTATGTGGACCTACAGGGAGGGTATTACGGCATTTATGTGGACCTACAGGGAGGGTATAACGACATGTTTGTGGACCTACAGGGAGGGTATTGCTACGTGTATGTGGACCTACAGTGTATGTGTACCTACAGGGAGGGTATTACGGCATGTATGTGTACCTACAGGGAGGGTATTACGGCATGTATGTGGACCTACAGGGACGGTATTACGGTGTATGTGGACCTACAGGGAGGGTATTACGGCATGTATGTGGACCTACAGGGAGGGTATTACGGCATGTATGTGGACCTACAGGGAGGGTATTACGGCATGTATGTGGACCTACAGGGAGGGTATTACGGCATGTATGTGGACCTTCAGGGAGGCTATTACGGCATGTATGTGGACCTACAGGGAGGGTATTACGGCATGTATGTGGACCTACAGGGAGGGTATTACGGCATGTATGTGGACCTACAGGGAGGGTATTACGGCGTCTATGTGGACCTACAGGGAGGGTATTGCTACGTGTATGTGGACCTACAGTGTATGTGTACCTACAGGGAGGGTATTACGGCGTGTATGTGGACCTACAGGGAGGGTATTACGGAATGTATGTGGACCTACAGGGAGGGTATTGCTACGTGTATGTGGACCTACAGTGTATGTGTACCTACAGGGAGGGTATTACGGCATGTATGTGTACCTACAGGGAGGGTATTACGGCGTGTATGTGGACCTACAGGGAGAGTATTATGGCATGTATGTGGACCTACAGGGAGGGTATTAAGACATGTATGTGGACCTACAGGAAGGGTATTACGGCATGCATGTGGACCTACAGGGAAGGTATTACAGCGTGTATGTGGACCTACAGGGAGGGCATTACGATGCGTATGTAGGTATGTGGACCTACAGGGAGGGTATTACGGCATTTATGTGGACATACAGGGAGGGTATTAAGACATGTATGTGGACCTACACGGAGGGTATTATGGCGTGTATGTAGGTATGTGGACCTACAGGGAGGGTAATAAGGCATGTATGTGGACGTACAGGGAGGGTATTGAGGCATGTATGTGGACCTACAGGGAGGGTAATATGGAGTGTATGTGGGTATGTGGACCTACAGGGAAGGTATTACGGCGTGTATTTGGACCTACAGTGAGGGTATTACGGCAAGTATGTGGACCTACGGGGAGGGTTTTACAGCGTGTATGTGGACCTACAGGGAGGGTATTACGGCATGTATGTCGACGTGCAGGGAGGGTATTACGGCATGTATGTGGACCTACAGGAAGGGTATTACGGCATGTATGTGGACCTACAGGAGGGTATTACACATGTATGTGGACCTACAGGAGGAGTATTGCTACCTGTATGTGGACCTACAGTGTGTATGTGTACGTGCAGGAGGGTATTACGGCATGTATGTGGACCTACAGTGTATGTGTACGTGCAGGACCTAGTGGTATTACGGCATGTATGTTGACGTGTAGGGAGGGTATTACGGCATCTATGTGGACCTACAGAGAGGGTATTATTGCATGTATGTTGATGTGCAGGGATGGTATTAAGGCATGTATGTGGACCTACAGGGAGGGTTTTACGGCATGTATGTGGACCTACAGGGAGGGTTTCACAGCGTGTATGTGGACCTACAGGGAGGGTATTGAGGCATGTATGTGGACCCACAGGGAGGGTATTATAGCGTGTATGTAGGTATGTGGACCTACAGGGAGGAGTATTACCATGCGTATTGTGGACCTACAGGAAGGAGTACCACATGTGTATGGTCGTGCAGGGGAGGGTATTATGCACATGTATGTGGACCTACAGGAGGGTATTACGGCATGTATGTTGACCTACAGGGAGGGCATTACGGCATGTATGTTGACCTACAGAATGGAAGGTACTAGCTATGTATGTGGACCTACAGGGAGGGTATTACTACGTGTATGTGGACCTACAGTGAGGGTATTACGGCATGTATGTGGACCTGAAGGGAAGGTATTACGGCGTGTATGTGGACCTACAGGAAGGTTATTATGGCATGTATGTTGACCTGCAGGGAGGGTGTTATGGCATGTATGTGGACCTGCAGGGAGGGTATTATGGCGTGTATGTGGACCTACAGGGAGGGTATTATGGCGTGTATGTGGACCTACAGGGAGGATATTATGGCGTATATGTGGACCTGCAGGGAGGGTATTATGGCGTGTATGTCAACATACAGGTAGTGTATTACAGCATGTATGTGGACCTACAGGAGAGGGTATTACAGGCATGTATGTGGACCTACAGGGGAGGGTATTACAGCATGTATGTGTAGACCTACAGGTAGTGTGATTACGTGTATGTGGACGTCCAGGGAGGGCATTACGGCATGTATGTGGACCTACAGGGAGGGTATTACGGCATGTATGTGGACCTACAGGGAGGGTATTACGGCATGTATGTGGACCTACAGGTAGGCTATTACGGCATGTATGTGGACCTACAGGGAGTGTATTTACACAAGCATATATGTGGACCTACAGGAAGTGTATTACAGCGTGTATGTGGGCGTGCAGGGAGGAGGTATTACGGCAGCATGTGGACCTACAGGAAGGTATTACACAGCGTGAATGTGGACCTACAGGGAGGAGTATTACGGCATGTATGTGGACCTACAGGGAGGTAATACGGCATGTATGTGGAACTACAGGGAGGGTATTACGGCATGTATGTGGACCTACAGGGAGGGTATTACGGCATGTATGTGGACCTACAGGGATGGTTTTACGGCCTGTAAGTGGACCTACAGGAAGGGTATTACGGCATGTATGTGGACCTTCAGGGAGGGTATTTCGGCATATATGTGGACCTACAGGGAAGGTATTACGGCATGTATGTGGACCTACAGGGAGGTATTACAGCGTGTGTGGACCTGCAGGGAGGCTATTATGGTGTATGTCGTGGACCAGGGAGGAGTATTACAGTATATGTGGACCTACAGGGAGGGTAAGTTACAGGCATGTATGTGGACCTACAGGGAGGAGTATTACGGCATGTATGTGGACCTACAGGGAATGCATTATTACATGTATGTGGACCTACAGGAGTGTATTATATAGCGTGTATGTGGGCATTGCAGGGATGGTATTACGTCAAATGTATATGGACCTACAGGGAGGGTATTACAGTGTATGTGGACCTACAGGAGGAAGTGCATTACGGCATGTAAGTGGACCTACAGGGGAGGTGCATACAGCGTGTAAGTGGACCCATAGGGAGGGTATTACTACGTGTATGTGGACCTGCAGGGAGGTTTTTAAGGCATGTATGTGTACCTGCAGGGAGTGTATTACGGCGTGTAAGTGATCCTACAGGGAGGGTATTACGGCATGTATGTGGACCTTCAGGGAGGGTATTTCGGCATATATGTGGACCTACAGGGAAGGTATTACAGCGTGTATGTGGACCTACAGGGAGGGCATTACGATGTGTATGTAGGTATGTGGACCTAAAGGGAGGGTATTACGGCATGTATGTGGACATACAGGGAGAGAGTATTAAAAGCATGTATGTGGACCTACAGGGAGGGTATTATAGCATGTATGTGGACCTATGTGGACTACAGGTATGTAATAAGGCATGTATGTGGACGTACAGGGAGGAGTATTAGAGAGCATGTATGTGGACCTACAGGGAGGAGTAATATGGAGTGTATGTATGTGGACCTACAGGGAGGGTTATTACAGCGTGTATGTGGACCTACAGTAGGAGGTATTACAGCAAGTATGTGGACCTACAGGGAGGGTTTTACAGCGTGTATGTGGACCTACAGGAGGAGTATTACAGCGTGTATGTCGGCCTATGCAGGAGGAATATTACGGCATGTATGTGGACCTACAGGAAGGTATTACAGCATGTATGTTGACCTACAGGGAGGAGTATTACACAGCATGTATGTTGACCTGCAGGGAGGGTATTATACTACGTGTATGTGGACCTACAGGGAGGGTATGCAGCATGTATGTTGACCTACAGGTAGGAGTATCACATGAGGTGTATGTGGACTTACAGGGATGGTATTACTATGTGTATGTGGACCTACAGTAAGGGTATTACTCGATATGGACCTACAGTTAAGGGTATTAAGGCATGTATCTAGACCTGCAGGAGGGTATTATAGTGTATGTGGACCTACAGGAGGGCAGTGATACAGACATGTATGGACCTGCAGGGAGGATATTACACTGCGTCTATGTGGACCTACAGGGAGGGTATTGACAAGCGTGTATGTGGTCCTACAGGGAGGGTATTACTAAGTGTATGTGAGACCTACAGGGAGGAGTATTACGGCATGTATGTGGACCTACAGGGGAGGAGTATTACCTAAGTGTAAAAGGTGGACCTACAGGAGGTATTACCTACGTGTATGTGGACCTACAGGGAGGGTATTATTGCAGTATATGTGGACCTACTGGGAGGGTATTATAGCGTGTATGTAGGTATGTGGACCTACAGAGAGGGTATTACTACTTGTATGTGGACCTACAGGGAGGGTATTACGGCGTGTATGTGGACCTACAGGGAGGGTATTACGGCGTCTATGTGGACCTACAGGGAGGGTATTACTACGTGTATGTGGACGTACAGGGAGGGTATTACTACGTGTATGGGGACCTACAGGGAGGGTATTACGGCATGTATGTGGACCTACAGTTCTGGAGGTATTACGGCATGTATGTGGACCTACAAGGGATGAGTATTACTACAGTCTATGTGGACCTACAGGGATGGTATTACTACGTGTATGTGGACCTACAGGGAGGGCGCATATGTGGACCCAGTATGGCATGTATGTGGACCTACAGGGAGGAGTATTATAGCGTGTATGTGGTCCTACAGGGGAGGTATTACGGCATGTATGTGGACCTGTAGGAGGTATTACAGCGTGTATGTGGACCTACAGGAGAGGTATTATAAGCGTGTATGTCGACGTGCAGGGAGGTATTACAGTGGCGTATATGTGGACCTACAGGGGAGGAATGTTACAGCATGTATGTGGACCTACAGGGAGGTATTACGGCATGTATGTGGACCTACAGGGAGGAGTATTACGGCATGTATGTGGACCTGCAGGGGAGTGTATTATAAGCGTGTATGTGGGCGTGCAGGGATGGTATTACATTAGTGTATATGGACCTACAGGGAGGGTATTACAAGCAGTGTATGTGGACCTACAGGGAGAATTACTGACATGTAAAGTGGACCTACAGGGAGGAGGTATTCACAGGCGTGTAAAAGTGGACCCACAGGGAGGAGGTATTACTACGTGTATGTGGACCTGCAGGGAGAGTTTTAAAAGAGCATGTATGTGGACCTACAGGAAGTGTATAACAGCGTGTAAAAGTGATCCCTACAGGGAGGGTATTCACGGCATGTATGTGGACCTACAGGCAGAGGTATTACAGCATGTATGAGGACCTTCAGGAAGGGTGATTAAAGAGCATGTATGTGGACCTACAGGAAGGATATTACAGCATATATGGACCTACAGGAGGTATTAAGAGCATGTATGTGGACCTTCAGGAAAGAGCATTACAGGCATGTATCTGGACCTACAGGGAGGGTATTACGGCATGCATGTGGACCTACAGGGAGGGTTTCACAGCGTGTATGTGGACCTACAGGGAGGGTATTGAGGCATGTATGTGGACCCACAGGGAGGGTATTATGGCGTGTATGTCGACGTGCAGGGAGGTCATTACGGCATGTATGTGGACCTACAGGGAGGGTATTACGGCATGTGTGTTGACCTACAGGGAGGGCATTACGGCGTGTATGTGGACCTACAGGGAGGAAATGCAGCGTGTGTATGACGTGCAGGGAGAGTATTATGGCATGTATGTTGACCTACAGGGAGGGCATTACGGCATGTATGTTGACCTACAGGGAGGGCATTACGGCATGTATGTTGACGTGAATGGAAGGTATTACTAAATGTATGTGGACCTACAGGAGGGTGATTACCTACGTGTATGTGGACCTACAGTGAGGGTATTACGGCATGTATGTGGACCTGAAGGGAAGGTATTACTACGTGTATGTGGACCTACAGGAAGGGTATTATGGCATGTATGTTGACCTGTAAGGAGGGTATTATGGCATCTATGTGGACCTGCAGGGAGGGTATTATGGCATGTATGTGGACCTACAGGGAGGGTATTATGGCGTGTATGTGGACCTACAGGGAGGATATTGTGTCGACTATGTGGACCTGCAGGGAGGGTATTATGGCGTGTATGTCAACGTGCAGGGAGCGTATGACGGCATGTATGTGGACCTACAGGGAGGAGTATTACAGCATGTATGTGGACCTACAGGTAGGGTGTGCATACATGTATGTGGACCTACAGGTAGGCTATTACGGCATGTATGTGGACCTACAGAGAGTATATTACGGCATATATGTGGACCTACAGGGAGTGTATTACGACGTGTATGTGGGCGTGCAGGGAGGGTGTATTACATGTATGTGGACCTACAGGGAGGGTATTACGGCATGTATGTGGAACTACAGGGAGGGTATTACAGGCATGTATGTGGACCTACAGGGAGGGTATTACGGCATGTATGTAGACCTACAGGGAGGGTATTACGGCATGTATGTGGACCTACAGGGAGGGTATTACAGCATGTATGTGGACCTACAGGGAGGGTATTACGGCATGCATGTGGACCTACAGGGAAGGTATTACAGCGTGTATGTGGACCTACAGGGAGGGCATTACGATGTGTATGTAGGTATGTGGACCTACAGGGAGGGTATTACGGCATTTATGTGGACATACAGGGAGGAGTATTAAGACATGTATGTGGACCTACACGGAGGGTATTATGGCGTGTATGTAGGTATGTGGACCTACAGGGAGGGTAATAAGGCATGTATGTGGACGTACAGGGAGGGTATTGAGGCATGTATGTGGACCTACAGGGAGGGTAATATGGAGTGTATGTGGGTATGTGGACCTACAGGGAAGGTATTACGGCGTGTATTTGGACCTACAGTGAGGGTATTACGGCAAGTATGTGGACCTACAGGGAGGGTTTTACAGCGTGTATGTGGACCTACAGGGAGGGTATTACGGCATGTATGTCGACATGCAGGGGGGGGTATTACGGCATGTATGTGGACCTACAGGAAGGGTATTACGGCATGTATGTGGACCTACAGGGAGGGTATTACAGCATGTATGTGGACCTACAGGGAGGGTATTGCTACCTGTATGTGGACCTACAGTGTATGTGTACATGCAGGGAGGGTATTACGGCATGTATGTGGACCTACAGTGTATGTGTATGTGCAGGGAGGGTATTACAGCATGTATCTTTGACCTACGTGTAGGGAGGTATTACAGCATCTATGTGGACCTACAGAGAGGGGTATTGGCATGTATGTTGATGTGCAGGGATGAGTATTAAAGGCATGTATGTGGACCTACAGGGAGGGTTTACAGCATGTATGTGGACCTACAGGAGGGTTTCACAGCGTGTATGTGGACCTACAGGGAGGAGTATTACAGGCATGTATGTGGACCCACAGGAGAGGTATTATTAGCGTGTGTATGTAGTATGTGGACCTACAGGGGAGGTATTACTGCAGTGTATTTGTGGACCTACAGGGAGGATATTACTGGCATGTATGTCGGCGTGCAGGAGGAGTATTACACATGTATGTGTGAGCCTACAGGGAGGTATTACACGACATATATGTTTGACCTACAGGGAGGGTATTACAGCATGTATGTTGTGACGTGAATGGAAAGGTATTACTACGTGTATGTGGACCTACAGGGAGGAGTATTACAGCGTGTATGTGGACCTACAGTGATGAGTATTACAGCATGTATGTGGACCTGAAGGGGAAGGTATTACAGCATGTATGTGGACCTACAGGGAAGGTTATTATAGCATGTATGTTGACCTGTAAGGAAGGGTGTTATGGCATGTATGTGGACCTACAGGGAGGGTATTATGGCGTGTATGTGGACCTACAGGAGGAATTATTATGGCGTGTATGTGGACCTACATGGAGGATATTATGGCGTGTATGTGGACCTGCAGGGAGGGTATTATGGCATGTATGTCAACGTGCAGGGATTGTATTACGGCATGTATGTGGACCTACAGGGAGGGTATTGCTACCTGTATGTGGACCTACAGTGTATGTGTACGATGCAAGGAGGAAGTATAACAGCATGTATGTGGACCTACAGTGTATGTGGGTGCAGGGGTGGGGTGATGCAGCATTTATGTTGGCGGTGTGTAGGGAGGGTATTACGGCATCTATGTGGACCTACAGAGAGGGTATTATTGCATGTATGTTGATGTGCAGGGATGGTTTTAAGGCATGTATGTGGACCTACAGGGAGGGTTTTACGGCATGTATGTGGACCTACAGGGAGGGTTTCACAGCGTGTATGTGGACCTACAGGGAGGTATTGAGAAGCATGTATGTGGACCCACAGGGGAGGTGTATGGCGTGTATGTAGGTATGTGGACCTACAGGAGGAATTATTACTGCGTATTTGTGGACCTACAGGGAGGGTGATTACAGTGTGTATGTCGGCGATGCAGGAGGAGTGATACGGCATGTATGTGGACCTACAGGGAGGTATTACGGCATGTATGTTGACCTACAGGAGGGCATTACGGCATGTATGTTGTTGTGAATGGGAAAGGTATTACTACGTGTATGTGGACCTACAGGGAGGTATTACTACGTGTATGTGGACCTACAGTGAGGAGTGTTGCTGCATGTATGTGGACCTGAAGGAAGGTATTACAGCGTGTATGTGGACCTACAGGAAGGTTATTATAGCATGTATGTTGACCTGTAAGGAGGGTGTTATGGCATGTATGTGGACCTACAGGAGGAGGTATTATGGCGTGTATGTGGACCTACAGGAGGAGTATTATAGCGTGTATGTGGACCTACAGGGAGGATATTATGGCGAGTATGTGGACCTGCAGGGGAGGGTATTATAGGCATGTATGTCAACATGCAGGTAGTGTATTGTCTGGCATGTATGTGGAACTACAGGGGGAGAATTACAACATGTATGTGGACCTACATGGAGGAGTATACTGACATGTATGTGGACCTACAGGTGAGGCTATTATGTATGTGGACCTACAGGGAGGTGTGATGCAGCATATATGTGGACCTACAGAGTAGTGTATTCAGCGTGTATGTGGACATCCAGGGAGGGCATTACAGCATGTATGTGGAAACTACAGGGAGTATTACGGCATGTATGTGGACCTACAGGAGAAGGAGTAATACAGCATGTATGTGGACCTACAGGTAGGCTATTGCAGCATGTATGTGGACCTACAGAAGTGTATTTCGGCATATATGTGAGCCTACAGGGAAGGTGTATTAGGACGTGTATGTGGACGTGCAGGGAAGGTATTACAGCATGTATGTGGACCCTACAAGGGAGGATATTACATGTACATGTACGTTGACCTACAGGGAGGCATTACAGCATGTATGTTGGCGTGAATGGAAGAGTATTACTAAATTTGTATGTGGACCTACAGGAGGTATTACTATGTATGTGGACCTACAGTGAGGAGATATTACAGCATGTATGTGGACCTGAAGAGAAGGGTATTACGTGTATGTGGACCTACAGGGAAGGTTATTATAGCATGTATGTTGACCTGGAGGAGGTGTTATAGCATGTATGTGTATGACCTGCAGGGAGGAATATTATATGGCATGTATGTGGACCTACAGGGAGGGTATTATGGCGTGTATGTGGACCCTACAGGGAGAGATATTATAGCATGTATGTGAGACCTACAGGGAGAAGGTATTATAGCATGTATGTCAACATGCAGGTAGTGTATTACAGCATGTATGTGGGAACTACAGAGAATTACAGCATGTATGTGGACCTACATGGAGAATATTACGGCATGTATGTGGACCTACAGGTAGGCTATTACGGCATGTATGTGGACCTACAGAAGTGTGTTACAGCATATATGTGGACCTACAGGTAGTGTGAATACGACGTGTATGTGGACGTCCAGGGAGGAGCATTACATGTATGTGGAGCTACAAGAGGAGAATAATACAGCATGTATGTTAGACCTACAGGAGGTATTACAGCATATATGTGGACCTACAGGTGAAGCTATTACAGCATGTGTGGACCTACAAGGAGTGTATTCGGCAGCATATGTCACGACCTACAGGAGGTGTATTACACGACGTGTATGTGGGCGATGCAGGGAGAGAGTATCCCCGGCATGTATGGGACCTACAGGAAGAGGTATTACAGCGTGAATGTGGACCTACAGGAGGTGAACCTACGGCATGTATGTGGACCTACAGGGAGGAGTATTAGGAGCATGTATGTGGAACTACAGGAGAATGCACAGCATGTATGTGAGACCTACAGGGAGGAGTATTACAGCATGTATGTGAACCCTGGGT